>NW_024070195.1:45291176-45308210 GCF_014754425.2 Oryx dammah
GCTACTCACCCCAACTGTCTTTTCTCAACACAGAAGCTAGAGTGATTCTTTAAAAATATCCATCTGTTATGCCATACTTCAACTCAAAACCCTCCAAAGCTTCCATATTGCTTGGAGTAAATGCCCAGTTGCTTAAAAATTGGCATAGGTCTTATAACATATGGTTCCCCATCGCCTCTCTTAGGCTGGGAATTTAGCACAAAGAGACCCCATTTACCCCTCCACACACACACATTGGGTTAGGAAACTGCAACTCACTCCAGTATTCTTGCCTGAGTAATCCCATGGACATTGGAGCCTGGCGGGCTACAGTCCATAGTGTTGCAGAATGTCGGATGTGACTGAGGAACTGAACACACACCATATGGAGTTTCTCCTATTGTTAAGATACTGCATTGCTACGGTTCTTTTATTATATTTAATTCAACAATATTGACACAGTATTATTATTATCATTATTGTTTTAATCTGTATACTTTAAGGTCCACTCATTGTGATGTAAATTTCCATTGGTTTGGACAAATTCAGAATGTCACTTGTCCCACATTACAATCTTACATCAAATTGTTTTACTACCCTCAGATTCCCTGTGCTTCTCGTCCTCCCCAATCTCTGACAACCACTGATCAAGTGACCATTACTATTACCATATTTTTCCCCTTTCCATATTCTTACTTCAAAGGAATCATCTGATTTAACCATATCTATAATTTATTGGGAAATATTCACTTGATATTTTTTCCTATCTTCTCATATAGTGTAATAATCCCCTAATTCTAATCACTAAATTGTATTCCATTCTATGGATGTACCACACTTTGTCTACTCACATCATCACCTCTAGTTTTGGGTGTTTATAAAGAAAGCTGCTCTGAGCATTCCTATGCATATTCCGTGTAGCTATACTTTCGCATAAGTTGGATAAATACTTAGTAGTGTGATTACATGATCTATTTTGAAACTATATTTAATTTGGAAAGAAACTACCAAACTGTCTTCCAAACTGCCTATGGCATTTGCGCTCCCACCAGCAATAAATGAGAGTTCCTCTTCTTCTACTCCCATGCCATCCTAATAGGTGTGCAGTAGTCTCTTGTTTTGGAGAAGGCAATGGCACCCCACTCCAGTACTCTTGCCTGGAAAATCCCATGGATGGAGGAGCCTGGTGGGCTGCAGTCCATCGGGTCGTTAAGAGTCGGACACGACTGAGCGACTTCACTTTCACTTTTCACTTTCATGCATTGGAGAAGGAAATGACAACCCACTCCAGTGTTCTTGCCTAGAGAATCCCAGGGACGGGGAGCCTGGTGGGCTGCCGTCTGTGGGGTCGCACAGAGTCGGACACGACTGAAGCAACTTAGCAGCAGCAGCAGCAGCAGTAGTCTCTTGTTTTAATTTGCATTTCCCTAAGCACAAGGAGATCCAACCAGTCCATTCTGAAGCAGATCAACCCTGGGATTTCTTTGGAGGGAATGATGTTAAAGCTGAAAGTCCAGTACTTTGGCCATCTCATGCAAAGAGTTGATTCACTGGAAAAGACTCTGCTGGGATTGGGGGCAGGAGGAGAAGGGGACGACAGAGAATGAGATGGCTGAATGGCATCACTGACTCGAAGGACGTAAATCAGAGTGAACTCCAGGAGTTGGTGATGGAAAGGGAGGCCTGGTGTGCTGTGATTCATGGGGTCTCAAAGAGTCGGACACGACTGAGCGACTGAACTGAACTGAACTGAAGCACATATGACTTGGTTCATCCTTTCCTGTGCCTATTTGCTTTCTGTTTATCTTCTATAAGGTACCTGTTCAGGTTTTTTTGCCTGCCTTCTAAATTGATTTATTTTCTCAGATAAGTTTGTACATTTTGGACATAAATCCTTTACCATACATGTGATTTTCACATATTTTCTCCCAGACATGTCTTTTTGTTGTCCTGAAAGTGTCTTTTGCAGTTCAAATGTTTTAAGTACAGTTTGTCAAATTTTCTTTCTTGTACCGTGCTTTCAATGACATGTATGGAAACTGATTACCAATCCCATGACTTTCTAATTTTTCATGAGGTCTTTATTAAGAATTTTAAGAACTTGTTTTATTGTTGGTGTGAATATGTTTCTTATTTTGTTACTTGTCTTTTAAATTTACGATTATTTAACAATGAAGTTAATTACATCACTCATTTTTCAGTAATGTTTTCTACACATTTCATTACTTAAGATGTTTGCCAGTTAAACATCACTTGTATATTCATATCTCTTTTAAAAATAGCCTGATTTTTACATTTTAAATCAAATTTATTATAATGTTAAGATTAAAATCTTTTTAAAGATTTTATTGAAGCATCAGTTCACTTCAGTTGCTCAGTCGTGTCTGACTCTTTGCGACCCCATGAACCACAAGCACGCCAGCCCTCCCTGTTCATCACCAACTCCCAGAGTCCACCCAAACGCATGTCCATCAAGTCGGTGATGCCATCCAACCATCTCATCCTCTGTTGTCCCCTTCTCCTCCTGCCCTCAATCTTTCCCAGCATCAGGGTCTTTTCAAATGAGTCAGCTCTTCACATGAGGTGGCCAAAGTATTGAAGTTTCAGCTTCAACATCAGTCCTTCCAAGGACTGATCTCCTGTAAGATGGACTGGTTGGATCTCCTTGCAGTCCAAGGGACTCTCAAGAGTCCTCTCCAACACCACAGTTCAAACGCATCAATTCTTCGGCACTCAGCTTTCTTTATAGTCCAACTCTCACATCCATGCATGACCACTGGAAAACTATAGCCTTGACTAGACTGACCTTTGTTGACAAAGTAATGTCTCTGCTTTTTAATATGCTGTCTAGGTTGGTCATAACTTTCCTTCCAAGGAGTAAGCATCTTTTAATTTCATGGCTGCAGTCACCATCTGCAGTGATTTTGGAGCCCAGAAAAATAAAGTCTGACAGTGTTTCCCCATCTATTTGCCGTGAAGTGATGGTATCGGATGCCGTAGTTGATTTACAATGTTATATTCATTTCTGCTGTATAGCAAAGTGATTGTTATACATATATACAATCCTTTTCATATTCTTATCTATTATGGTTTATCACAGGATACTGAATATCTTCTCCTGTGCTATACAGTAGTACCTTGCTAAAATATTTAAGTAAATGCATAGTCTAGTATCTGAGCAATATCCGTGGAATAACTCTCTCAAGTTAAACATATGTGTGCATCTGTATGTGTGTGTGCCCAATATGTATATTCCCATTTATTCTATTTCATTAATTTGACTATTAATTTTCATACTGCTACTATGACATATCATATGTAATAGGTTGACTCCCTTTGATATATTTTATATATTCTTCCTTTGATATATTTTAACATTCTTAGCTATTTATTCATGTAGATGAATATAGAAACTATTTCCAATCATCTTCTAAGAACTTTATTATTGATTTTCTAACTAGAATTGTTAAACTTTGGTAAGAATTGACATTTTGTATTTTTGCTCGCTAGTATGTTCATTCATTGATATGAGTACTTGCTGTGTAGGATATGTAAATAACATGTCAGTCAACATCATGGACACAATTTTTCCAGCATGAAGCTTACAGTCTAATGGGGTGTGTCTTTTGATTTATTAATAGTTTTATTGATATTTGTGAATTATAATTATTATACATATATCACACTGCATATTAAGATCATTTTTTTTACCTTTGAAGTGTAAGCTACTGTGTAATTGACAGCAATTAACGGGCAGTTGTTTTCATTTTATTTTTATATAGTAATCACTATTTTCAGACTTTTCCATTATTTTCTATATTTTGGCATGTGAAATAAAGTTTTCACTTAATTTCATGTAGTAATTTAGAAATGTTTATTTTCAATCTTTTACCTTTTCAAAAATGGGCATTTAACTTTGCTTGGAAATGGGACTTTTGCCATATTTTTATCCCTTCCATTGATCAAGTCCCTTGGCAGATGTTTGTTTTTGTGTTCCTTCTTTCAGTCTTCACACCATTGCTAAGTTACTCTCATTTTGTAGAACATATTGTCTAAGCTCCAATATAGTTTATTGCCTTATGCAGACTCCATCCAAGCAAGAAATATTTAGACTGATTTGCTAACTGATTTGGTTTGTGATATTTTTGTGTATATTTTATTTGAGCTATAATTTTGTCTTTGTCTTTGTCTCACTGTTGCAGGTGACAGTGAAGAAGCAGAAACATCTTCTTTTCCACATGTTAGAACATTGTGAATTCTTGTAGGTTGGGCTGGGTACTCTTGTCTCTGAGAGTCCTTATTAATATTTGAGTAGGCAAAGCAGAACCTACAGAGAAAGGAAATTCACAGTAAAGGTGTTTTTAAAGGTCTACTCTCATTGACAAAGGCAGTTTGAACTCAGGCAGGTGTGGCCATGTTCCAAAGGGAGGAATGAATGATGCCTTGTGTTTTCATAGCTTTTATGTGCTACAAGCAGGGATGGTATGGGGAGTGAGGTGGGAGGGGGGTTCAGGATTGGGAACACGTGTACACCCGTGGCGGATTCATGTTGATGTATGGCAAAACCAATACAATATTGTAAAGTAATTAGCCTCCAATTAAAATAAATAAATTTAATTTTAAAAAATTAAAAAAAGAAATTATATATATATACACACACATTCTCAAGCTTATTTGTTTTAGTTGTGATATAATAAAATAATGTTATCTGATATTAGAGTTTTTTCTCATTAAAATGATCCTGTGCATTAGTCTAACTTGGTCCTAAAAGCTCTGAAGAGTACAAAACATTGATTTAATACATCTGTTGTGTGGCAAGTGAGAAAGGTTTCTAATTATACCACCTAATTCTGGGGCTCAGGGCTGTACTTTAAGTGATTCCATCTCTTTGAGTGTTTTGACTGCCATACACTTGGTTCTTTAATTTTGTTCTCCAATCTTCTAAAATCTTTCTTAAAAATATTTATTTTTATGTTTTAAATATTTGCCCATGCTGTGTGGCATGTGGGATCGTAGTTCTCCAACCAGGGATTGAATCCGTGCCCCCTGCATTGACAAGTGCAGTCTTAGCCTCTGGACTACCCAGGCAGACTGGTCTTGTTACACCTTAATGGTGGTGAAAATGTGGGTGTATAAGAAGGAGCAGAAGAGGCAGGCAAAACCAGAGAAGCACAGGAACAGCGGTGAGATCACTCCCCAGTTTCGCACTTAATAAAGGTATTTGGGTAAATGGATCAAAAAACAAAAACAAACAGCAACAACAACAAAAAGCACAACTTTTCCCTGCAACTTTAAGATTTCTCTCCTTTTACACAGCACTGACCCTCTGCTGGTCAAAAATCCATATATAACATCCAGAGAGTCAACCAGCTGTGGATTGTGTAGTACCATAGTTCATATTTATTGAAAAAAATCATATATAAATGAATCTACATAGTTCAAACTGCTGTTCAGAGGGTCAACTGTACTCTTATTTATATACAAAATTTTCAACTTTTATAAGAAAATGTAGTCCCATTTTATATATTCGTACACAAGTGTACATCTGGGTGGTTTCCCAGATGGCTCAGTGGGAAGAAATCTGCCTGCCAATGCAGGAGACTCAAGAGATGCAGTTTCACTTTCTGGGTCAGGAAGAGAACGTGAGGAAGGAAATGGCAATCCACTCCAGGATTCTTGCCTAGGAAATCCCATGGACAGAGGAGCCTGGCAAGCTACAGGCCATGGGGTCACAAAAGAATCAGACATGACTGAACAACTGAACGTGTACATTGAGGTATGTGTTTCTAATGGGCACATTTTTGCATAAATAAGTATATTGTGTATTTAATAGATATCTATTTTTAAAAGGGAGAGTATGTATTGCCACCTGCTAGTACAAGGTGAGGTCACACTAATTCTATGAACAAATGAAACTACCAAGTGCAGAAATAAGATCTCAGATTTGTGAGTATGAGAAAGCAAAATTCTTGAGAAGACATGATCTAAGAACTCTCAAGAAAATTCTTGAGAAGATATATTCCACTGACCTAAGAAACTGTTGAGGAACTGAAGTTGAGGCGTGAATGATAAAGAATAAATCATAGCACTAAGAAACATTTGAATTCTACAAAGTTCTTGGAAGATTTTTTTAAAATTCCAAATGCAGTACTACCTGTCTTATTCTAGACTTGTTTCCTGAATTCCTTTCTCTAAAGGTGCATCTTAAGCTTTTGGAGATGTTTTACTTTTAAAAAGACAAATATGCAAATTAATATAATGGGAGTCTACAGGAAAACAAAAATCAGTTTACCAGTGACAATGAATGAGCACCTATACGTGCTTGGATATTTCTAGAAGCTGGTGACTTAAATGTGATGAAGATACAGTCTCAGCTCTAAAAATTCTTATAACTTAGTTTGAGAAACAAACACATGTGTGAGGAAGTCAAAACTGTAAAAATGGCCTTCTGAGCACTTTAGCTTAAACAGATTATTCTTGAGGGGTTGGAGAACATTTACTATCTTAAAACTCCACTTCTATCAGTCTGCACCAAAGCAACAGATAAAGTAATCCCCTTTCCTGCTTCTTTCTCATTTTCTTCATTTACTGAATCCTGCTTTAATATAAAATTCTTTCTAGCTGTTGCCATGCCTATTTCTCTCTGAGATTCCTCCAGCCTCTGCCTTCTTATCAAGCTCACATATGTCCATCTTGAACTTCCTCTAAGGTTATTGCCCTCTTAAGTGGCTTTTTTTTTTTTTTCAAACTGGATTTTTATGTTTGTCTCTTTGTTCTGTGTATGCTTTTAAAATGAAAAATTTTAAACATGTAGTGATTGCCTTCATTGTCTCCAAACCTCTGAATTTTCCTTTGTTACCTCTCTTTTCTGTTATTTCTGATTGTCCACTGGTATCCCTCATTTTGAAGAAGGCAATGGCACCCCACTCCAGTACTCTTGATTACTTCATATGTCATTCCATAAGCTGCTCATTTCTCTTTCAGTTAATACAGAAGGCTGAAGGACTGAACTCAGTCGTGATGTTGCCTGCTGTGCTTGGTCTGATTTGTTTCCTTGTCTGCTGGGAGACGACCTCGAGAGCAATACACAGGGGCCTACATTCTGATCCCGGCTTTGCCACTAAGTTATAGCTGAATCTCTCTGTCTTTCAGTCTCTTTCAGTCTACATGTGTACCTCTTCCTCTCTCCCTCTCTTTCTCTCTCTCCCCTTTCCAGTCTCTCTTTTCATTAATCTCTCTAGCTTAGATCTTTTTAATTAAAAATATCACAGCAAATTTTCAGTAATAGTAAACTAGCATAGTTATTTATAAGAAATAAATCAGTAATTGTTTCTATTCCACCCTCACGCCACCCAGACCATTTTATACTTTTCCATTTCTTTGTGTTTCCATCTGAAAATATTCCTATGCTCATGCAAATTTATAGACACGTAAATGCCTACATACACGCAGGGCTTATTTTGCTTTGTTTTATCTTAAAATGTCCTCTTATCTGCAAGTAGATTTTTTTTTATTTAAAAAGATACCTTGGATATATCTTTATGGCAGTAAATGCAGGTCCATTTTGCTTTTCAGAAATCATCCTAATTGTCTTAAGAATGTATGCACCATAGTTTTGGACTATTTTCTATTGATAGACATGCAGGTTGGTTTCAGATTTTTGCCATCAAATATAGTATAAAATGATGCAACATACCACTGATTTTATAGAGGGTTCTGCATAAAATGTGGAATGGTTTGTTTGTATGTGGTTTAATGAACATTAGCAATTTTACAAATGCCTACAGCAACCACTTTCCTAGGAGGAATAGATGAGGTGAGTGGGTGTCACTAGTTCTAAAAAGTCAGCTACACCCAACCTGTGACCTTCTCTCTTTGAAATATTTGTTGAATTCTCTTCTCCTCTGTGTCCTTTCTTAAATTTCTTTGTCCTTATGTGTTAACAAAGTTGTTCCTTTTTAAAAAGTCTTTTGGCTGTGCTGCGTGCTATGTGGGATCTTAGATCCCTGACTCACGCCCCCTGCATTGGGAGCATAAAATCTTAACCCCAGACCACCATGGAAGTCCCAAGAGCATTGCTCCTTTTTTTTTTTTTTTTTTTTTTTAACCATTTTCCATAGCTGTGAGCTCTGGGGACTGAGCAAAAAAGGCACCTGAGGGTAGTTCCATGAAATGTTCCCTTGGTATCTCTAATTTCCTTGAAGAGATCTCTAGTCTTTCCATTTCTATTGTTTTCCATTATTTCTTTGCACTGATCACTGGGGAAGGTTTTCTAATCTCTCCTTGCTATTCTTTGGAACTCTACATTAAAATGGGCATATCTTTCCTTTTCCCCTTTGCTTTTTGCTTCTCTTCTTTCCACAGCTATTCATAACGCCTCCTCAGACAGCCATTTTGCTTTTTTTTGGATTTCTTTTTCTTGGGGATGGTCTTTGTCTCCAACAATTTCATAAACCTCTGTCCATAGTTCATCAGGCACTTTGTCTATCAGATCTAGGCCCTTAAATCTATTTCTCACTTCCACTATATACTCATAAGGGATTTGATTTAGTTCATACCTGAATGGTCTAGTGATTTTCCCTACTTTCTTCAATTTAAGTCTGATTTTGCAATAAGGAGTTCATGATCTGAGCCACAGTCAGCTCCCGGTCTTGTTTTTGCTGACTGTATAGAGCTTATCCATCTTTGGCTGCAAAGAATATAATCAATCTGATTTCGGTGTTGACCATCTGTTGATGTCCATGTGTAGAGTCTTCTCTTGTGTTGTTGGAAGAGGGTGTTTGCTACGACCAGTGCATTCTCTTGGCAAAACTCTGTTAGCCTTTGCCCTGCTCATTCTGTACTCCAAGGCCAAATCTGCCTGTTACTCCAGATGTTTCTTGACTTCCTACTTTTGCAGTCCAGTCCCCCATAATGAAAAGAACATTATTAGTTCTAGAAGGTCTTGTATGTCTTCATAGAACCATTCAACTTCATCTTCTTCAGTGCTACTGGTAGGGGCATAGACTTGGATTACTGTGATATTGAATGGTTTTCCTTATAAATGAACAGAGATCATTGTGTCGTTTTTGAGACTGCATCCAAGTACTACATTTCAGAATTTTATGTTGACTATGATAGCTACTCCATTTCTTCTAAGGGATTCCTGCCCACAGTAGTAGATATAATGATCATCTGAGTTAAATTCTCACATTCCAGTCCATCTTAGTTCAATGATTCCTAAAATGTCGACATTCACTCTTGCCATCTCCTGTTTGACCACTTCCAATTTTCCTTGATTCATGGACCTAACATTCCAGATTCGTATGCAGTACTGCTCTTTACAGCATCAGACTTTGCTTCTATCACCAGTCACATCCACAACTGCATGTTGTTTTTGCTTTGGCTCAGTCTCTTCATTCTTTCTGGAGTTGTTTCTCCACTGATCTCCAGTAGCATATTGGGCACCTACTGACCTGCAGAGTTCATGTTTCAATGTCCTATCTTTTTGCCTTTTCATAGTGTTCATGGGGTTCTCAAGGCAAGAATACTGAAGTGGTTTGCCATTCCCTTCTCCACTGGACTACATTTTGTCAGAACTTTCCACAATGACCCATCTGTCTTGGGTGGCCGTACACAGCATGGCTCATAGTTTCATTGAGTTAGACAAGGTTGTGGTCCATGTGATTAGATTGGTTAGTTTTCTGTGATTGTGCTGTTCAGACTGTCTGCCCTTTGATGGAGAAGAATAAGAGGCTTATCGAAGCTTCCTGATAGGATAGACTGACTGAGGGGGAAACTGGGTTCTGCTTTGATGAGCAGGGACATGCTCAGAGAAATCTTTAATCCAATTTTCTGTTGATGGGTAGAGCTGTGTTCCCTCCCGGCTATTTACCTGGGGCCAAACTATGGTGGAATTCCATCACCTTCACTACCTTTGTTCCTAGTGATGCTTTTTAAGGCCCACTTGATTTCACATTCCAGGATGTCTGGCTCTAACTGAGTGATCACACCATCGTGATTATCTTTGTCTTGAAGATCTTTTTTGTACAGTTCTTCTGTGTATTCTTGCCACCTCTTCTTAATATTTTCTGCTTCTATTAGGTCCATACCACTTCTGTCCTTTATCGAGCCCATCTGTGCCACAGGACTGGAAAAGGTCAGTTTTTATTCCAGGCTCAAAATTCTCCAAGCCAGGCTTCAACAGTACGTGAACCGTGAACTTCCAGATGTTCAAGCTGGTTTTAGAAAAGGCAGAGGAACCAGAGATCAAATTGTCAACATCCTTTGGATCATTGAAAAAGCAAGAGAATTCCAGAAAAAAAACATCTATTTCTGCTTTATTGACTATGCCAAAGCCTTTGACTGTGTGGATCACAATAAACTGTGGAAAATTCTGAAAGAGATGGGAATACCAGACCACCTGACCTGCCTCTTGAGAAACCTATATGCAGGTCAGGAAGCAACAGTTAGAATTGGACATGGAACAACAGACTGGTTTCAAATAGGAAAAGGAGTACACCAAGGCTGTATATTGTCACCCTGCTTATTTAACTTCTATGCAGAGTACATCATGAGAAACACTGGGCTGGAGGAAGCACAAGCTGGAATCAAGATTGCCGAGAGAAATATCAATCACCTCAGATATGCAGATGACACCACCCTGATGGCAGAAAGTGAAGAGGAGCTAAAAAGCCTCTTGATGAAAGTGAAAGAAGAGAGTGAAAAAGTTGGCTTAAAGCACAACATTCAGAAAACGAAGATCATGGCATGTGGTCCCATCACTTCATGGGGAATAGATGGGGAAATAGTGGAAACTGTCAGACTTTATTTTTTTGGTCTCCAAAATCACTGCAGATGGTGACTGCAGCCATGAAATTAAAAGACGCTTACTCCTTGGAAGAAAAGTTATGACCAACCTAGATAGTATATTCAAAAGCAGAGACATCACTTTGCCAACAAAGGTCCATCTAGTCAAGGCTATGGTTTCTCCAGTGGTCATGTGTGGATGGGAGATTTGGACTGTGAAGAAAGCTGAGCACCAAAGAATTGATGCTTCTGAAGTGTGGTGTTGGAGAAGACTCTTGAGGGTCCCTTGGACTGCAAGGAGATCCATCCAGTCCATTCTGAAGGAGATCAGCCCTGGGATTTCTTTGGAAGGAATGATGCTAAAACTGAAATTCCAGTACTTTGGCCACCTCATGCAAAGAGTTGACTCATTGGAAAAGACTCTGATGTTGGGAGGGATTGGGGGAAGGAGAAGAAGGGGACGACAGAGGATGAGATGGCTGGATGGCATCCCTGACTTGATGGACATGAGTCTGAGTGAACTCTGGGAGTTGGTGATGGACAGGGAGGCCTGGCGTGCTGCAATTCATGGGGTCGCAAAGAATTGGACACGACCGAGCGACTGAACTCAACTGAACTGAAACTACTATGGACTTCCTGGTGGATGGCTCAGACGGTAAAGCATCTGCCTACAATGTGGGAGACCTGGCTTCGATCCCTGGGTCGGGAAGAGCTCCTGGAGAAGGAAATGACAACCCACTCCAGTACTCTTGCCTGGAAAATTCCATGGATGGAGGAGCCTGGTTAGGCTACAGTCCATGGGGTGGCAAACAGTTGGACACGACTGATCAACTTCAATGTCAATGTCAATGAAGATAATGGTGACCTCCCTCAAAAGATCCCATGCATGTACTGCTATACGCAGTGACCTCAACCCTGCAGTAGACCACTATGAACCCATGCCTCTGCTGGAGACTCCTAGACACCCACAGGGGTGGGATAAATTGGAGGGAATAAAAGGCTCTCAGTTTAAGCATAGAATTCAATGTTTTGAGTAACATATGCACTCCTGTAATTAGGACCACAATCAGGATATAGAACACTTCCATCACCCTAAAATTTCCTACTCTCACCTTTCCAGTCAGGTCCCATGACCAGCCCTAGTCTCAGGCACCACCGACCTGATTTCTGTTGCTAAATATTAGATTTGTTTTTTTCTAGAGTTTCCTATGAGGTAACATATATGAAGTTAATAGTTTAGTACTGAGTACATACTAGATGGCCTTCTCTGGTTGCTCAGATGATAAAGACTCTGCCTGCCATGCAGGAGACCTGGGTTCGATCCCTGGGTCAGGAAGATCCCCTGGAGAAGGCAATGGCTACCCACTCCAGTATTCTTGACTGGAAAATTCCATGGACAGTGAAACCTGGCAGGCTACAATTCATGGGATCGCAAAGAGTTGGACAGGAGTGGGTGACTAACACACGCACGCATACACACTAGATATACCAATGAATGTTCGTTTCTTCTAGTGTTTAATATGTCAGCATCTTAGTTTTAACAGCAAGTCTAAGTCTGGAAAGTTTGCATCAGTTCCTTTGCCTTGAATCATCTTAAAGGAGCTCTGTTACAAGTAATTTAAAAAAACACTGAGTAGGTCTCATTCATTTGTTTATACATTCAGTGATTCATTCAACACATATTCATTAAGCACTTCTTTGTATCAGACAGCAGCTAATTGAGACATAAATGAACAAAGATAAAAACAGTTCCTAGTTCTTCTCTGAGTTTACATCATAATGTAGAAGGAAGGACAATGAACACAGTAATTAAACAAAATTTTTTAGGTTTTAGAAGATGGTAAGTGCTGTTGGAAAAATGAAGCAGAATAAAAAGAATTGGCTGCAAAGGTGGTAGGAGAGTTGTAGTTTTCAAAAGGGTGACTGGGATAATCTTCACTAAGAAGGTGATATTTGAGGACATCCTGTAGAAGAGGAAGTAAGCCATGAAAATATCTGCCAGAAGGTGGTTACAGAAAAAGTTGATGCTAAGACTCAGGAATGAACAAGAAACCACAGCTTGCCAACCCATACTGACGATCATTGTGTAAAACTGAAGACCATTGTGAAACTGGCCTTCAGCACACAGCTAAGTTCTGCTTGTTTGAACATCTGCTAGCTCAGAGTCATACACTCCAAGATAAAATCATCAACTGATTTCACAGGGCTCATGGGTTCCAAAGGCCACTGACTGGTTGAGAAACTTGCGTAGTTTGCAAATACTCTCCAATCTCTGGCTTGTGCCCTAAAACCAACCTACAGCTAATCCAGCCTTCAAATTCCTGACTCTCCCTGAATGTTCTGAGATTGTGCAAAGGCAACACACTTTCACCTTCACCAAATTTAATAACTCCAGCTTTAAGAGATCTATAGCATTTGTTGATGGTCTGTGTTGATGGAAGGTTCTTGTAGCCCGAGGCAGGAAAGTACCTGAAATTTTGAAATGACAAGTAGTTCAGTGAGGCTGAAGCTAAGTAACTAAAAGGAAGTGTAGTGGCTGGGGGTGGGGTGGGGTGGGGGGTAAGGAGGGGGTGGGGGTGGGGGTGCTGCGGTACAGTTCTTCCCTGGTGGTTCAGTGGTCCATCTTGCAACGGAGGGACATAGGTTTGATCCCTGGTCAGAGAACTAAACCTGAGTGCCTCAACTGCTGATCTGCATGCTACAACTAGAGAATCTGTGCAATGCATTGAAAGATCCTCCGTGCTGAGCTAAGACCTGATACAGCCAATTAAATACATAAAAATTAGATATAAAAAAGTATAGTGAGAAATGATACGAGTGAGGCAGGAGGCCACATTGTGGAGAATCTCATTGGCCATTTTAAGGATTTGATGTTACTCTCGGTGACAAGTGAAACACTGGGAGATTTTGAGAAGTGATATGACATGACTTCATAGGTGCTTCTGAGCAACAGAGCAAAGGAGGGCAGTCTTGAGAACAAACTGGCCAGTTAGGAGCTGTCAAAATAATCAAGGCAAGAGATGTTGTTAGCTCGGGTGCATGATAGCACTAGAGATAATGAGAAAAGGTTGGATTTTGGATCTATTTTGCAGGTGGAGTCCAAGGAATTTATTAACGGTTTGAATATGGAAACAATCGGGAGTAATTCCACCGCAACTAAAAGGGTGAAATTTGCACTTCCTAATTGGGAAAGACTGCCATAGCACAGGCTGGTGGGGAACTCTGAGTAACTGAGTTTTGCACATTGTGATGGGGTAATTGTGTCCTCTCAAAACTCTTATGTTGAAGCCCCAACGCTCTAGTAGTTTTTCGGTGGTGACTATAATTAGAGATAGAGCTTTTAGAAAGGCAACTGATTAAAATAAGGTGCTCAGCTAGACTCTAACCCAGCATGATTCATGTCCTTATAAGAAGAGGAAATTGAGACACAGACACACACACAGAGGGACGACCATGTGAGGACCCAGGAAGAACAGTGCCACCTACAAGCCAAGGCGAGAAACCTCAGGAAAAACCAGTTCTTCGAACTCCTCTAGCTTCTAGAATTGTGAGAAAGTAATTTTCTGCTGTTTGTTATGAAAACCCTCGGAAACTAATATAGGAATGTTAAGTTTTGAGATGTTTATTTGTGGCTCACCTGCCAGCAGTGCGGGAGACCTGGGTTCGATCCTGGGTTGGGAAGATCCCCTGGAGAAGGGAAAGGTTACCCACTCCAATATTCTGGCCTGGAGACTTCCATGGACTACAGTCCACGGGGTCACAAAGAATCAGACACAACTGAGTGACTTTCAACTTTCACTTCATTCAAAATCCGAGTAGAGATTTAATTTCATGCAAGAAATGTACAGGAGAGATGTAAACTTGGGAGCCATCTTCACGCAGATGGGTAAGGCTATTAAACTGTGAGATCACAAAGAAAATTATATAGAAGAGATCCAGAAAAACAAGCTCTACGAAATTCCACTTTAAAGGGTGGAGGATAGGGATATCCCTAATGGTCCAGTGGGTAAGATTTCACCTTCTACTGCAGTGAGTGTGCATGTTTGATTCCTGGCCAGGTAGCTAAGATCCCACATGCCTCAACGCCAAAAAAAAAAAAAAAGAAAAAAAAAGAGAGAAAACAGAAAAAATACTGTAACAAATTCAATAAAGACTTTAAAAGTGGTCCACATTTTTTTTTAAAAGATGGAGGATAAGATAGGAACAAAAAATCTCAGCAAGAGGCTGAAAAAGAGTGACCAGAGTATCATTAAGACAGTATGCTAGTCTGGAAACCAAATCAGGAAATTATTTCCTATGCAAAGGAGGAATCAGCTATTTAAAATATTCCTGATGAGTCCAGTCAATTGAGGGTTGGGAACTGACAGTTGTTTAGCAATGTGCAGATTACTGGTCACATCATTGAGATACATTGAGAGGAGGTAGAATTCAGTTTTAATGGGTGTCAGTAAGAAAGAGAGTGAGTCATTTAACCAAATCCATCTTTTTTGAGTGTATATGTGCACAGAAGAAGGCACTTTGCATCTGCTTATTATATTTTGAATAAATAATGGATTAAATCCAGTTTCCAAGACTGCAAAGCTAAAGCACAAACTTTAACGGGAGTGATCTCTCAAGGTACCTTGAGAGGTTCCCTACTCTCTGTCTCAGAAATCTCTCCAAATGCTAGTCATGATATTCTTTGATGTGTGTCTGAAATAAAATTACAGGGACAGGCAGGAAGCTCTTACTTGTCCTTGTAGGATTTCTTGCTAAATACAAGGAGAGGCCGTTTAAGGACTTTATGCAAGGAAAAACAGGATTTCAGAAAGTGTACTCTGTGTTTTGCATGGAGAATGAATGGAAAGAGTGCTGGCAAGGAGACTGGTTAGAAGACTTCAGAATATTCTAAAGAAAAAGAAAAGTGATTGCACGGAAGAAATGGACATAGAAGTAAGTGATGGAGCCATTTTTGGAGATAGGATTCAAAGGACTTAGATACAGGAAATAAAATTACATTAGGAATTGCAAAATCTCCACTGGAGACTCCCATAATTTTTGTGTCTCTCCAGCTTCTTGTTTTTGGGGGACTCTTTCCAAACAAATGAAAGCACTGCTTGCAGTGCCAGCGCCTGGATTGTCAACTGTTCCTTGCATTCAAAACCTCTTGAAACATAAAGAATAGAATTCAATATACTACTGAGAAATAAGGATACATGCAATTAGTCAAAAGGAAATGAATGATGAATAGAAGCTCTATCAAAAGAGAAAAGCAAACCTTTAGTTTGCTACTAATTTTTATTGGAGTATAGTTGCTTTACAATGTTGTGTTAATTTCTACTGTGCAGCAAAATGAATCAGCCATAGGTAAATATCCCCTCTTTTTTGGATTTCCTTCCCATTCAGGTCAGCACAGAGCACTGAGTAGATTTCCCTGTGCTCTACAGTAGGTTCTGATCAGTTGCATATTCTAAACATAGTAGTGTGTATATGCCAATCTCAATCTCCCAATTTATCCCACTTTCCCCTCTTGGTGTCCATACTTTATTCTTTACGTCTGTATCTTTATTTCTGCTTTGCAAAAAGATTCATTTGTATCATCTTTTGAGATTTTTTTTCCCCACTCATAAGAAATATGCTAACAACTTTAGAGCTTATTTGCATCATTTATCCGGCATAATGTCCCAGACAAAGTCATATTGTCTCTATAAACAGATTCATTACTGTTTCTTCTTTGATTTCAAATGTGTTCCTAATTAGTTGAAGCATTATTAAAAGCTTAGGTCCACGCTTTTTGGACTCCACTTGAGTATTCTTGCCTAGAGAATCCTGTGGGCAGAGGAGCCTGGTGGGCTGCTGTCCGTGAGGTCGCACAGAGTCGGACATGACTGAAGAGACTTAGCATGCATTCACATGAGTTAATAGAGTACTTAAGTGTAACTCTATAGAGAAAAAAGTTTTATTTAGTCCAGAAAACTGCATTTCAGCTTCTTTCTTCAGGCTTCTTCTACCAAGTCTGACAATAATGAATTATTAATTCTCTCATTTCTCTCTTTCTTTAAAAGAAAATAAAAAGGAAACATCTTCATGTAACACAGATGTGGAATAGGCAGAACACATAACTATCACTGTTCCTTTTAGTTGTGTCTTAAAATTTAACTTTTATCCATTTCCAGGAGATTGCTGCTCCTAAGTCGCTTCAGTTGTGTCCGACTCTGTGTGACCCCATAGACAGCAGCCCACCAGGCTCCCCCGTCCCTGGGATTCTCCAGGCAAGAACACCAGAGT
>NW_024070195.1:45308220-45367487 GCF_014754425.2 Oryx dammah
TTTCCAGGCAAGAGTACTGGAGTGGGGTGCCATTGCCTTCTCCATCCAGGGAGATTATGTCCCCAGAATCTGAGAATCACATGAATGCAATTTATCCGCACTTTGAATGATTCTTTCTGTATGTCTAAAATCATGGAGAATCTAGTCAGTGTCTTCAGTTCAGTTCAATTCAGCAGAAGCAGAAGCAGAAACCTAACAAAAGCAGTCAGTGTCTTAGTTTTTAAAAATAAGTGTTCATGGCAGCACTGTTTATAATAGCCAGGACATGGAAGCAACCTAGATGTCCATCAGCAGATGAATGGATGAGAAAGCTGTGGTACATCTACACAATGGAGTATTACTCAGCTATTAAAAAGAATACATTTGAATCAGTTCTAATGAGGTGGATGAAACTGGAGCCTATTATACAGAATGAAGTAAGCCAGAAAGAAAAACACCAGTACAGTATACTAACACATATATATGGAATTTAGAAAGATGGTAATGATAACCCTGTATGCGAGACAGCAGAAGAGACACAGATGTATAGAATGGACTTCTGGACTCTGAGGGAGAGGGAGAGGGTGGGATGATGTGGGAGAATGGCATTGAAACATGTATACTATTATGTAAGAAACGAATTGCCAGTCTATGTTCGATACCGGATACAGGATGCTTGGGGCTGGTGCATGGGGGTGATCCAGAGAGATGCTATGGGGTGGGAGGTGGGAGGGGGTTCAGGATTGGGAACTCATGTACACCCGTGGTGGATTCATGTCAATGTATGGCAAAACCAATACAGTATTGTAAAGTAAAATAAAGTAAAAATTAAAATAAATAAATATTTTATTAAAATCAGTTTTAAATTTATTCTTAATTCATTTTCTATGAAACTTCAGCCATTATATAGAGTAGTTGAAGATGCAAGAGATTTAAAATGGCAGAGAAAATTGTCTTTACTTTTGAAAGCCAGGCACCTATGTCAAATACCATATACGATAATGTGGAAAAGTAAGGAAAAGGAAAAAAAAACTTGATACTGATTGCAGAAATATTAAAATGTTCATAAAGACAAATGTGATCAAGCTTTAGTGTATTCTTATTCTTCTTCATGTTTAACTTGGCTACAAAATAAAAAACAAAATTATATTTTTAAAAAAGATCCAGAGAACAGAGAATTTTAAGAAACCAATTAAATAGCTTTTCTTTTCATCTGTTTTTGGAAGACATCTATAACTCTTTGTTGAGGGCTTGGGGTGGTGAGGGTAGGGGGTAGTTAAAGCCAGAAGCAGAGAAAGGAGATCCAACCAGTCCATCCTAAAGGAGATCAGTCCTGGGTGTTCATTGGTAGGACTGATGTTGAAGCTGAAACTCAAGAGCTGACTCATTGGAAAAGACCCTGATGCTGGGAAAGATTGAAGGCAGGAGGAGAAGAGGGATGACAGAGGATGAGATGGTTGGATGGCATCACCGACTCAATGGACATGAGTTTGGGTGGACTCCGGGAGCTGGTGATGGACAGCAAGGCCTGGCGTGCTGCAGTTCATGCAGTTGCAAAGAGTCAGACACAACTAAGAGACAGAACTGAACTGAGAGGAACATTGTTCTATATCAAACTTCTCTAAAGCTCTAAAGTTAAAACTTCATGTCTCATTATTATTCCCCAAGGTCATGGAAAGGCCAGCTGTGCTGACCACCAACATGGTGCATGTATCCTTGAGCTGACAGTTAGCATGGAAGACCAGCCTCACAAAAGGATAGCCAGTCCCAGGTTAAGACAGGACTATGAAAGGTGTTATGTTTTAGCCATAGTGTGAGCATGCTCTGTACACAGTGCCAAGCTCTGCAGGCCTCCCTGAGCACTTAGGCAACAAATTAGGCCAGAACAAATCCATATCAATTTCAGTGTAACTACTTCTTACAGTAGCTCTGCTTCCCTGATATCGGAAGTCAAATTCTTACCTTGCACGTCACCCAATCAGCAGCAGCAGCAGCTCCGTGGCTCTTGTTTGAAATACAAACCCTTGGCCCTCAACCCAGTTCTGAGTCAGAACATCTGGGGTTCAGAGCGCAGCAAGTTTAAGTTTGGGAAACAACTAAACAGAAAATTTTCACCCTTATCCTGACAACCTCAAACATTTATTCACAGATTCCATCCTCAGAGATTCTGATTTAGCTGTTCTTGGATGCTGCCTGGGCAATAGAATTTTAAGACTCTCCTGAAACTTTTCTGATTTTCAACAAGGGTTGAGAATCGTTGGCTATAAGATTTTTGTCTTCAAGGACCATGTCAACTGCATTGCCGCAGGCACTGATCCCCTAGACCATTGCAATCATTGAAAGAGTAATTAAATCTTTCTTTACCTATACAACCCACGTAAGCCCAATTACCCCCTCCCCACCCGCACCCACCACTTTGGAAACAATATTGATTTTGCTTCCCATATACAGAAGAAAATTATTTGAAATGCCTTGCATTGTCTTGCAGACTGAAATCAGAAAGGGGGCAGCAGATGTCACAGGTCTTCAGAATTCTTTCTGGATCAGTGCTTTCGCTTCTTCCTGCCCCCTTTTTCCATTCCAGCCTAAAGTGACACAGTGCTGAATCCATTCTTGGTGTCTGGGTTCAAAGTGAATTAATGTGTTTTCTCACATGGTGGCTTTGTGGCTATGTGGACTATAGGGAGTCACTTTTCAGGTATATTCTATTTTTTATCTAGGAAATCTGGCTCTACATACAATGATTCATCCTTTGCCAGTTTTACTTAAAATATTAAATTATACTGTGGAGTGTGGTATTCTGTGACATTACTTCCCTCCTAGAAGTGACTGTCAGCTTTCATGTCCTTTGCTTTTGTTCATATGCACCAATTTATATATACATGCATACATATGTGAGTATAATTATATAGTATAGTGTGGTATAGTATAGTATATTTAAATTAGAGAGTATGAATAAAGAATATATATATATATTCTTTTCAGTTGTCTATGATTCTACTTGTAATGCTTCTTTCTCTCAGGTGATGGAAATCACCAGATTTTGCTAATCATTTCTAATATGAATGACTGAGCTATTCACGCACCTACATTTACTTTATTTCAGAAACACTTGTGGAAATGTCACTTGAGAGAATGAGGAAATGGCAGCAGGTGTTTGGGGATGAAATGAGCTACGTCTATACAGCTCAGTGCCTCTTCTTTCTCTCCTGAAGTTTCCAATGGAGGTTTAAGGAGCATGTGGAGAACCCTCAGTCAGCGAGATGATGGTTTTCCTTTAAAATTCAGTTCTCTTAAAAAAAAAAAAAAGTTAGTGTAATTAAGGGGCTAAGTGTAAGGATTGTGGAGCCAAACTGTATGAGTGGCAGTTTGAAGCTCAGGTTGGTCATCTACCAGTTTTGTGACATAAGACAAACTGTCTTGTATTTTTCATATTAAACTGGTGATGGAAATTATATTCTTTTCTATGAGAGTCATATGGAATGAGCCAGTTCACATATGAACTTAGAACAAGTCTTTTCACATAATAGGACCTCAGTAAATCTTACACTGTGTGCAAAGATCTTGCTATTCTCACATTCAGATTTATGAATCTAACTTTTAAAGTTATAATCACTAATACGATGAGACTAAACATGAACTTGGGCTTCCCAAGTGGCACTGGTGGTAAAGACTCTGCCTGCCAACGCAGGAGAGAGAAGAGACGCAGTTCCGATCCCTGGTCAGGAAGATCCCCTGGAGGAGGGCGTGGCAAGCTGCTCCAGTATTCTCACCTGTGAAATCCCACGACAGAAGACCCTGGCAGGCTACAGTTCCTGGGGTCACAAAGAGTCAGACATGGCTGAGCGACTGAGAATGCAAACATGAGCTCAAATTAGATAGCAATAATTTCTATAACTTCAAAAGTGTTTTAAATTAATGCAAGAAAACAATCTTGGTTTCAAATGCCCCATCCACACTTAGCTTCCTTGCTTTCTTGCAGGGCTGGTCCCTGTGTGATTTTGTCCCTGCTCTTCACTGATTCCCAGACAGCTGTGATCCAGGCAGGAGGGCAGGAAAGAGCTGATAAAAGAGTACAGTCCTGCCTCTGGTTTCAGGCACTTGCTATGGACAGAGTAATTACTATAACAAATTTAAATACCAATGGTATTAACTGAGAATTACCTGTTGAACAAGAACAGAAATGCATATTTGAGATTATATCCAAAGCATTGTCTTTAAGAATATAGAGTGCTATAGAATGAGAACATATGTCTTCTACGGCTTGCAGTTCACAAAATGCTTTAAAAAATGATAATAAAATTTACCTTTAGATGATATGATGATTTATAATTTTCATTTAATCCTCCCCCAAAACAAGGTGAGGATAAAGATAAATATAGTCCCAGAAAAGGGCAGTACCAGGGCTACCCTGGTGGTTCAGATGGTAAAGGATGTGTGTGCAATGCAGGAGAACCAGGTGCAACCCCTGAGTCGGAAAGATAAGGGAATGGCCACCCATTCCAGTGTTCTTGCCTGGAGAATCCCATGAACAGAGCAGCCTGGTAGGCTACAGCCCATGGATTCTCACAGAGTCAAAACAACCAGTACTGAACATCAGCAACCCAAATTAGTTAAACTAAATGTTAATAAAAGCATTATATCTTGACACAAATCCACCACGGGTATATACGAACTCCCAATCCTGAATTGTGTATGGCAAAACCAATACACTATTGTAAAGTAAAATAAAGTAAGAATAAAATTTCAAAAAAAAGAAAAATAAATAAAATAAAATTTTACAAGCATTATATCTTCAAGAAAGAGGTGTAAGGAGTTTATTATCTGATTTTTGGATTGTTCATTATCACTATAAAATAAACATCAGTTAGTCTCTATTGAAATATAGATAATTACTCCAGTTTGTTATTTTCCAACTAGAAACATGTCCAAATGTAAGAAAATAAATCTAAATAACTGCTACTGCTAAGTCACTTCAGTCGTGTCTGACTCTGTGCAACCCCATAGACGGCAGCCCACCAGGCTCCCCTGTCCCTGGGATTCTCCAGGCAAGAACACTGGAGAGGGTTGCCATTTCCTTCACCAATGCATGAAACTGAAAAGTGAAAGTGAAATCTCTCAGTGGTGCCTGACTCTTAGCGACCCCATGGACTGCAGCCTACCAGGCTCCTCTGTCCATGGGATTTTCCAGGCAAGAGTACTGGAGTGGGGTGCCATTGCCTTCTCCAAAATCTAAATAAAACTTACCTTTATTTTCCATAGACAGTTTAGGAAATAGGAACAGGTAACAGGACCATCATGAACTAGGGAGGCCAGCAGATGGCTAGACCAGCCTTAGGCCTGATGCACTCCAGAGGTATTCCATGGGGGTTCCCCACATCCTCTGGGGGTGTCCCTGCACAACTGAGTCCCCTCTATACCTCCTGTAGGGTATGCTTGGGGGTCTGTATTACATTGAATATCTGAAGCATAGCACAGATTCATGAGAGAAACTCAGATACGATCAGACTGGAATCTTGGTCTTCATTACCTAATTTTATCCTGCTGCGGTATCCTCTCTCCTTTCCCCTCCCTCATTCCTGTATTTAGAAAGTACAACCCCACTTTGCCCTGTACCCGAGGAAGGAGCTTTAGCAGTTATGTGACACATGAAACAGACTGCTTTGTCTATTTCCACCAGGGCCACGTGGCCAATCTCTGTGCAGATCTGGTTAAAGGTAGGGATGTGCCAACCACCAGAGACAAAATCTTCAGCATGAAACAGCTCCATGTCTGAGCCTTTATTGGGTCACTTTTTATCAGGCATTCTATGTCGTAATCTGCTGTAGTTATAAAGCAACTGGCGAAACAGCTGCTGTTTGTACTCTTTTATTTAATTAGCTTTAACTGGAGCATAGTTGCTTTACAGTGTTTGCTAGTTTCTACTGGACGTCAAAGTGAATCAGATACATGTATACATAGTTCCTTTCTTTTTGAGTTTCCTTCCCATTTAGATCACCACAGAGCATTAAGTAGAGTTCCCTCAGCTATGCAGTGGGTTCTCATTAGTTGTCTATTTCATCCATAGTATCAATAATGTGCCTGCTGCTCACTGCGTTGCTTCAGTCGTGTCTGACGCGTTGTGACCCCATGGACTGTAGCCCGCCAGGATCCTCTGCCCATGGGATTCTCCAGGCAAGAATACTGTTGGGTTGTCATTTCCTTCTCCAGGGGATCTTCAGCATACATATGTCAATCCCAATTTCCCAGTTCATTCCACTTTTCCCCCCTTGGTGTCCATCGGCTTGTTTTCTATGTCTTTGTCTATATTTCTGCTTTGCAAATAACACTATTTATACAAGGTATTTAAATTCAATTCCATATTTCTCTGCCCCAGGAACATAGGGGTCCAGACTTACTTAAAAAACCAGTTAATTCACAGGTTTGTATACCCTTGAAAGAAATACTTTCTAGGTACGTCTCTACTTCTTCCTTCTTTTCTCTGTTCCATGAATATTTATTGATGAGTACTGCCTCTTGAGAAACCTATATGCAGGTCAGGAAGCAACAGTTAGAACTGGACATGGAACAACAGACTGGTTCCAAATAGGAAAAGGAGTACATCAAGGCTATATATTGTCATCCTGCTTATTTAACTTATATGCAGAGTACATCATGAGAAACGCTGGGCTGGAAGAAGCACAAGCTGGAATCAAGATTGCCAGGAGAAATATCAATAACCTCAGATATGCAGATGACACCACCCTTATGGCAGAAAGTGAAGAGGAACTAAAAAATCTCTTGATGAAAGTGAAAGTGGAGAGTGAAAAAGTTGGCTTAAAGCTCAACATTCAGAAAACGAAGATCATGGCATCTGGTCCCATCACTTCATGGGAAATAGATGGGGAAACAGTGGAAACAGTGTCAGACTTTATTTTTTTGGTCTCCAAAATCACTGCAGATGGTGACTGCATCCATGAAATTAACAGACGCTTACTCCTTGGAAGAAAAGTTATGACCAACCTAGATAGCATATTCAAAAGCAGAGACATTACTTTACCAATGAAGTCCGTCTAGTCAAGGCTGGCTATGGTTTTTCCAGTGGTCATGTATGGATGTGAGAATTGGACTGTGAAGAAACCTGAGTGCCGAAGAATTGATGCTTTTGAACTGTGGTGTTGGAGAAGACTCTTGAGAGTCCCTTGGACTGCAAGGAGATCCAACAAGTCCATTCTAAAAGAGATCAGTCCTGGGTGTTCTTTGGCAAGACTAATGCTAAAGCTGAGACTCCAATACTTTGGCCACCTCATGTGAAGAGTTGACTCATTGGAAAAGACTGATGCTGGCAGGGATTGGGGGCAGGAGGAGAAGGGGATGACAGAGGATGAAATGGCTGGATGGCATCATCGACTCGATGGACATGAGTTTGGGTGAACTCCAGGAGTTGGTGATGGACAGGGAGGCCTGGTGTGCTGCAATTCATGGGGTTACAAAGAGTCAGACACGACTGAGTGACTGAACTGAACTACACATCAGGTATAGAATTAAGTACTTAGGATCTTCCCACCAAAGAAATAAAAAATTATTTTGTGTCATTATCCTACTCTTCCCAACTCTAATAAAGTTGGACCCATTTTGGCCTCTTTTGGTCCAAATTTTGGATGACTTCCTTTTCTCCATAAACATCTTTTCTGAAATAATCTCTCTCAAGTTGCTGTGCAGGACACAAGTGTCTTTCTCTTCAGCTTTCTTCTTGAGATCATTAATCAGCAGCTAGATGTTTCTCTAGTTGCTGTGTTTTCAAGACATGGGTTTTATTTTATATCTTTGTGCAGTAAGTCCTTACTTCTCCTTATCTCTTTGCATAGAAAAACAAACAACTCCTTCCTTCACTCTTATTGTTCACACTTTTCTGAGCCCAACAGAGAGAAATGGAAATAAGCCTCTGGTTCTTTGCTGATGATTTTCCCATGTGCAACTAAATCTTCCTTTTTTGCACACCAGCAGAGTGTTAATCATTTTGAACTTTTTAACTATTCTAAATATTTTTACTGTAAATATTTAAAATTCCTAAGTAGCTAAGTAGCACCATGTTTCTGCCAACATCCCTTAGATCAGAGAAAAACAATAGAATTCCAGAAAACATCTACATCTGCTTCATTGATTATGCTAAGACCTTTGACTGTGGATTATAACAAACTGTGGAAAATTATTAAAGTGAAGAGAATACCAGACCACCTTATTTGTCTTCTGAGAAACCTGTATGCAAGGACAAGAAGCAACAGTTAGAACAAGACATGAAACAATGGTTCAAAATTGGAAAAGGAGTACTTCAAGGCTGTATATTGTCACCCTGTTTATTTAATCTATGTGTGGAGTCCATCATGAGAAACACTGGGCTAGATGAATCACAAGCTGGAATCAAGATTGCCAGGAGAAATATCAACAACCTCAGATATGCATATGATACCAGTCTAATGGCAAAAATTGAGGAGGAACTGAAGAGTCTCTTGATGAAGGTGAAAAAAGAGTGAGGAATTTGGCTTAAAACTCAATATTCAAAAAATTAAGATCACAGAGTCTCTTCATGGCAAATAGATGGGGAAAAAGTGAAAACAGTGACAGATGTTATTTTCTTGGCCTCCAAAATCACTGAGAATGATGACTGCAGCCATGACATTAAAAGATACATGCTCCTTGGAAGAAAACCTATAACAAACCTAGACAGCATATTAAAAAGCAGAGACATCACTTTACAACAAAGGTGCATATAGTTAAAGCTATGTTTTTTAAAGTAGTGATATATGGTTGTAAGAGCTGGAACATGAAGAAGGCTGAGCACTGATGAATTGATGCTTTCAAATTGTGGTGTTGGAGAAAACTCTTAAGCATCCCTTGCACTGCAAAGAGATCAAACCACTCAATCCTAAAGGAAATTAACCCTGAATATTCATTGGAAGGACTGATGCTGAAGCTGAAGCTCTAATACTTAGGCCATCTGATGTGAAGAACCGACTCATTGGAAAAGATTGAAGGCAGGAGGAGATGGAGGTGACAGAGGATGGGATGTTTGGATGGCATCACCAACTCAATGGACATGAGTCTGAGTAAACTCTGGGAGACAGTGAAGGACAGGAAAGCCTGGAGTGCTGCAGCCCATGGGGTCACAAAGAGTCAGACATGTCTTAGAGACTAAAAAACAACAGCAAGATGTGTCTGCTTCATCACTGTAAAAATTTTAAATGATTTGAGGAGATCCATTAGTTTTCTAGCACATTTAAAATAATTTATTTTATATTGGAGTATAGATGATGAACAATATTGTGCCCACTTTAGGCATACAGCAAAGTGATTCAGTTTTACTATACATGTATCACTTCTTTTTAAAATTCTTTTCCCATTTAAGTTGTTGCAGAATATTGAGCAGAGTTCCCTGTGCTATATGGTAGGTCTTTGTTGATTATCTATTTTATAAATAGGAGTGTGTCCATGTCAACCCCTCAATTTTTACTTCATGATTTTCTCCCATAACATTTGTCTTCAAATCCACCCATATTCCCTTTCAGCCCCTGGATGAGAAGGAATTGACATCCATTGGTCACATAGAAGAGTTAAGTATTCGAGTGAAAATATGTTTGTAACTCTGTAAAGTCTTCCTAAAATACGTTTCTTTCTGAGACTTTCAATCTTAGAGTCACTAAGCAGTGCTTCCGCTCAGTCTCCCGTAAGGATACAGGACATTGTGTTAAGCTCCCAAACGTGTTTTGCAAGTGCCTTGGGCTGCTAGGCTTAGCATCAGATGCCCAGACCGAGTGTTAGATAATGAGGTCCCAAAGCTATCAATCTGTTCACTGGCGTCTAAGGTGGGCTCGCTGGACCTTGGATTCACAGTGCTGCTCCTGTGGGGAAAAGGAATGACAACAAACTTGCTGTAGACGTACCGACGGTGGAAAATTACAGAAAGAGCGGATGGAAATGGTGTTATATATAAACACTGAGGCTCAATTTAATGAACAGTTGTTGAGTGACAGTCATGGAAACTGTGTTGTCATCAGAGGAATAGTGATAGAGAACTAAATTTGAGTGGGGTGAAAATGGTAAATCACAAAGATCTTTGCAAATAACCAACATAAGCTCTGTCAAAAATTAAACAGAGGGCCTTGAGACAAATAATGTGAAAAGGGACTTTAAGACATCAGGGCCCCCAACTTCTAGGATCTAATGCCTTATGATCTGAGGTGTCACTGATATACTAATAATAGAAGAAAAGCACACAGTAAGTGGAATGCACTTTAATCATCCCCAAATCATGCTCTCTATGCCTACAGTCCATGGAAAAATTGTCTTCCAGGAAACTGGCACCTGGTGCCCCCAAAATCTGGGGACCGCTGCTCCAAAAGCTTAGCCTGAAAAAAATTTAACTCTTCCAGTACCTCTAGGGTTGTGGGTGTGTGCATGTGTGCATGTGTGTGTGGGAGGTTGAGTTGTTTCTGTTCCTGAAAGTAGTTTGGGCAGTGATTGTCAAAGACAAATGCATGATCATTTAATCTGACAAGCACATAAAATTACTCACTGGCTCTTTGGTTACATTTGTACTTGTAATGTTCCATTCAAATCACATTTGAGAAGGAGGCAGTCATGGCTTTTGGCTGAAAGCTGCAAGTCGGCCCATGAACAACCTCAACAGTCAGACAAGGGAGAGAGTCAGGCAGAACACAACACCCATATTCTAGAATTGGCAGCACGCAGGGGGACAGGTGGCAGAAACCTTTCATGCTGAAGAGCAGTCTGAAAGGTGACATTGAACGTGGTAAGAGAGGAAGGTTTAACAGTCCAAGTCTCCAATTTAGAAATGCAGCTGAGAACCAAATGTTCCATAGAACAGGGATCAGAATTCTCAGTTTAAGGAAGTTTGAATGTAGAAAAGAGGGCATTGCTGTAAGTATCAGGGGAGTTATTGCCTACCATGCCAGAAGGAAGAGAATGGAGGCAGTGTCAGATTCTCTGGGGATGCACGTGGATCTAGGGTGCATGCCTCTGCTAGCTTCCCAGAGGTGTGGCTGTGAAAATATAAATGTGGGGGTCTTTAGACTGTAGCGCTGACAATACCTGTTTATAGTATCGGGAGAATGTCCAGATTCTAGGACACTGGTAGCCGTCGTCTCCTGGTCTCCATGCTGCTGATCCTGCTATTCAGGGACTTTGAAAAGATAGCTAAGGAAACTGAAAAGAAAGAGAGCTAAAGAATTGGCACCAGTGACCCAAGAGAGAAAGGAGGGTTGGGGCAGAACGCAGAAGTCGAGGAAACAGAGTCTAATGGCTGAGCCACGCAGTGTCTCCTGTGGAAAGAGGAGAAGGCATTGGGATAAAGGAAGTGAGCAGACCCCTAGGGAGGGAGGGATCCACTCAAAACAGGATGGTGGTGGGTAGCCCTCAGTGCCAAAGGAGACAAAGCAGGGTTCGCGATCAGAACTCAGTACTGCCGAGTGGCCACTCACTGCTCTCACATTATTTTCCCTTCAGTTTGGCTCCTTTTGGGAATCTATTATGTTTCCTCCATGATTTGAGGCTATTTAGGATTTTACACACCAGTCCTCTAGTTTGTTGCTCTTTTTATTTCTCTGCCCTTTATCAGCCCTTGGGTTTCTGAGTGCAATCTCTGGTATTCAAGCAGCTTGCAGTTCCACAGGGTTCTTTCTATTTCTGTCATTTCTGCTCTAAGACATTGCTTTAAAAATGCCAAAAGCCCACTCAAACTCTCTTGCCTAGATGCCCAGACCCTCTTGACATTCCTCCCTTCTTCCCTACAAGACAGTGCACCCACCAGTCTCTCCTCAGCCCAAGTGCAGGACCCAGAGATTGGGAATATCCTTTTTCTTTGGGAATTCTGTTCCTGCTCTTGAAGTCCTTTCTCCTGGATGCCTGCCCCGCCCTCCACCTGTGCTGCCACCTGGAGGTTATAAACTGCCATCTTCTGTTCAACCACTTTGTTGGGATCTAATCTCTCTCTTTTAAATGTTTTATTTTATTTATTCATTTATTTTTGGCCATGCAGCATGTGGGATCTTAGTTCCACACCCAGGGATTGGACCTGTCCCCCTTGAAGTGGAAACTCAGAGTCTCAACAGGGAGTTCCTGAGATCTAGTTTCTTAATATTGACAAATAACAACAGCAATAATAAACCACAACAGATGACATAAATTGTCAAATAGTTATGAAAGAACACGTAAGACTCTCTGTTATCAGGGAACTTAAATAAATGCATAAAAATATATTTCACTTTGAAACATGTATAATATATATGAAATGAATCACCAGTCCAGGTTTGATGCATGATACTGGATGCTTGGGGCTGGTGCACTGACATGACCCAGAGGGATGGTACAGGGAGGTAGGAGGGAAAGGGGTTCAGGATGGGGAACACATGTATACCTGTGGCGGATTCATGTTGATGTATGGCAAAACCAATACAATATTGTAAAGTAATTAACCTCCAATTAAAATAAATACATTTATATTAAAAAACAAAACAAAATATGTTTCACTTTAGATACAGCTAATTTCTAACAAGGTGAATATGTGAAGTAGTAAAGACATTATGAAATGTCCAGGAGGTTAAGCTTTATGGGGTAGGCAGGGGCAGGCTGTCTGAGGGTGTGACTTTTGAATAAAGACTTGAGGCTGTCGGGACTCGGGATTCCAGATGGGACAGCAGGAACAAAGACCCTGACATGGGGCACGCACAGATTTAGGATTTGATTCTGAAGGGAGTGCGGAGCTGTAAGGACAGTTCTAGGCAAAGGAAGGGCAGGACGGTGTCACATTTTGACACACCTAGTCTGATTGTTTTAGAGAAAAACATATGGTGGCTTAGAGATGTGAACAGACTTTAGCATTCTGAGACTTAAAAGCCTGGTCCGTAACAGAAAAGATATCCAAGTCTACTAGAGAGGTTGATGACACAAGCAGTTTTACCCAGAGCAAGACCTAAGCATTTTATAGCATAATTGCGCTCCTTAAAGTATTGGAAGACGATTTAAACATATGGCCTGAACTTGGCTAAACTAGAACAATGCTCGAGACTTCGAGCAATGCCTCTACAGAGTGTTAGTCACTCAGTCATGTCCGACTCTTGTGATCCCGTGGACTGTGGCTCGCCAGGCTTCTCTGTCCGTGGAATTCTCCAGGCAAGAAAACTGGAGTGTGTAGCCATTCCCATCTCCAGGGGATCTTCTTGATCCAGGGATCAAATGCCTGTCTCCCGCATTGCAGGCAGACCATCTGAGCCACCAGCAAAGCTCTCTACAGAGGCACTTCTCAAATATGTCGACTTCATTTTTTCAAAAAATTTTGAAAACCCCAGAAGGTTTTTGTTTATGTGCGTTGTTGCATCTACTGATGCTTACCGTAAAGGAAATTAAGATAGTTTAAAATATGTATGTATTTATTTATATGAAATGACAAAAATCCATTGTATGTTCACAAAAATAATGTATTCTTATGGGTTTCCCTGGTGGCTCAGCTGGTAAAGAATCCACCTGCAATGCGGGAGACCTGAGTTCAATCCCTGGGTTGGGAAGATCCCCTGGAGAAGGGAAAGGCTACTCACTCCAGTATTCTGGCCTGGAGAATTCCACGGACAGAGAAGCCTGGCAGGCTATAGTCGATGGGATCTCAAAGAGTTGGACACAACTGAGTGACTTTCTCGAGTGATAACTATATTGTCAAATTAAAAACTTGAAAGAGTAGGCTTACTGTACACATTTGGAAATCTCTTTAATGTATATATTGGTAGAAAACAGTTAGTTTCTCATAATGTTTTATCATTTCATCTGTGGAAATACTATACATGATATAGTTTCTAGAAAACACACTCTATATTCATAACAGTATAAGAGTAAAAAGCATGCTATCTTTTTTTTCTTATTGTTAAATTATTTTTGATTTTGTGAACATAGTGAAAACAGGTCACTGGGTCACAGCTTAAGAACAACTGTTGCAGAAAAAAGGCAAGTTATTATATTGCTTGCAAGTATCTGCTTAGTGCCTTGAAACTAATACCGATGTCTCCAAATATGGGGGCAAAATGTTCCACTTTAAACAAATAAAGCAGAATGAATACAGTAAAATTATGCTTTAAAAAATACCCTAACCATGAGCAGGTTTACATTACCTTATGCTGATTAATTATATATACTCTTTGTCTGAAATCCTGGAGAAGGCAATGACAACCCACTCCAGTATTCTTGCCTGGAGAATCCCATGGACAGAGGAACCTGGTAGGCTACAGTCCATGTGATCGCAAGAGCCAGATATGACTTAACACTATCTTTCTCTCTTTTGTCTCAAAATGTGAAATTTCTGGCAACAGGGACAGAAAAGAGGAATTCTAAAGAATTCAAAAGGATGTGGGTAAATACCAGTTCTCTAGGGGTAGTCATTGATGGAAGGTCATTTTTCCTATTTTTATCTGTGACTTGGGGCAGATGTACAGCTGTGAAGCTACGGTACTCCCCACAAGTCAGTGATCATAAAGGGTCCCCAAGCAAACTTAATTATATCTCTTGATTTAAGTTCTAAAGTCATGTTCTAACATCTTAAACTAATGAGGAAATTTTAATTCTACCTCTATGAATGTTTGAGGCAAATTTCAACAACTATTCCATAATTTTTTACAAAGTGCAATGCTATGTTGAATATAAGAGCTTGTTTATAATAAACTATACATAAGAAGAAAAATTTCTACTTCAGCTGCTATTGTAGAATGATCTTAACTCTTCTTAGTATATTAAGTTCCAGGAATTGTTACATTCGGTTGTCTCTCCTTTAGAAAGAATATTTGTATTATTCTTTTGGTAATAAAGTCTGTAATTTTGCATTAAAATATCCTAACATCTTGCTCTAAGCTTCATTTTGCACATTTCCTGAGCCACACAATCCATGTTGAAAACTCAGCCCAAAAAAAGCTGAGTTGGGGACCTCCCTGGTGGTCCAGTGGCTAAGACTCTGCACTCCCAATGCAGAGGGCCCGTTCAATCCCTGGTCAGGGAACTAGATCCCACATGCCATAAGTAAAGATCCTGCAATAACTAAATCCAGCACAACGAAAAAAAAAGCTAAGCTGGTGCTATCTGCTAAAAGAGATCTCCCATTAAACAGCTGGTCTTTCTGTTATGTCCTAATGCATGCTTTCTTGTGATTCAATCCTATCTTATTAGCAAAGGCTTTTCTTGCTAACTTTACCAGTAGAACATCTAACTGCTAGCAAAGAGCTCCATGGAAGGTTTCAGAAAGTCTTTGCTATGGAGACAAGAGGAGGTTTATTCTCTTCACATGATGAATGAGGTATTGTTCCCACTTCACAGAGCGTTGCTAGCTCTACCTAGCTCATAGATCATAGATTCATTATCCTCTTTTCATAAAATATTGATATTTGTCTTTTTCTCTGGAGATTCTGTTATAATGGAATACAAGCATATCTCAGAGACATGGTAGGTTCAGCCCCAGTCCTCCAAAATAAAGTGAATATTGCAATAAAGGGAGTCCTGATTTTTTGTTTGTTTGTTTTCCTGGGTTATATAAAAGTTCTGTTTAAACTCTGCTACAGTCTATTAAGTGTACATCAGCATTATGTCAACAAAAGAACAGACATTACTTTAAAAGTGCTTTAATTCTAAAAATTGCCAGCCGTCATGCCACAAACCTTTTTGCAAAACAAACCAATGTAATATTTTTGAAATGCAAGAAAGTGAAGTGCCATCAAATTTGGTATTCCTGTAGATGTTTGCCATTCCCTTGTCTTCTTAGCTTGTAGATGATCATAGTACACACCTGGGCAAGTTCTCAGATATCATCAGCTCTACAAGTCCAACTTAAAGAGGTAATGCAAGTCTCCAGGGCAAGCTGTCAATTAGGAATATTAAGAAAATTATATGAAGGATGCTGTATTAAAACTAAACCTACTAGCCTACAAGTTCTGTGAGCACAAGAAACTTGTTTATCTTATTTTCCCAAAGTAATTGACTACCTGGAATAATGCCAAGCATAAACTAGCTCTCAGTAAATAGGTATTGGATAAGTGAATGATGGATTAGGCAATCAACATGTGTATTTTTTTTCTGTATGTGCTTTGTGTGTGTGTGTGCTCAGTTGTGTCAGACTCTGAGACCCCATGGATTATAGCCCATCAGGCTCCTCTGTCCATGAAATTTTACAGCAAGAATACTGGAGTGGGTTGCCATTTCCTTATCCAAGGGATCTTCCCGACCCAAGGATTGAACCCAAATCTCTTGTGGTTTCCTACAATGGCAGGCAGATTCTTAACCACTGCGCCACCTGGGAAGCCCATAAGTATGTGCTTATTTACCATTTTTTCCCCTCAAAATAAGGCAGCTATGCACATGGGGCTTTCCAGGTGGCACAGTGGTAAAGAATCCACCTGTCAGTGCAGGAGACACAAGAGACACAGGTTCAATCCCTGGGTCAGGAAAGATCCTCTGGAGTAGGAAATGGCAGCCCACTCCAGTGCTCTTCCCTGGAAAATTCCATGGGCAGAGAAGTCTGATAGGCTACAGTCCATGGGGTCACAAAGAATAGTGCACAACTGAGTGCCTGCATGCACATACACACACACACACACACACACACACACACACACACACACACACCCTTCTATATACATAAGAGAACATCTTGCAAATTAGAGCCCTGGAATCTTGAACCTGAGAGTGCTTTAATCTAACAATGATTGTTAGCTGGAGGAAGACCAGGTCCATAAGTAATGATCTTAGATAAAAGGATCTCTGAAGGTGGAGTCAAAAGACATTGCAGAAGCACAGGAATCAGAAGCAGAATAAAGAAAGTAAAAGGACAATCTAAACATACTTGCGATGATAAACAGTTTCAGTATAGCTACTTTCTGTGTTTCTTATGGCCCATTGGCTTTATTTCTCACTAAGGAATTTATATCATCTGATATCATTATTACAAAACCAAAGGGGAAATATGGATATGAGTTTAAATAGCACCAAAATGTTCTGAGACAAAAAATTAGGTAGTGGCTAGACACCTATTTAAATGTTTATGCCTGGAGACTGATGTTATACTGCATTTAAATGGCACATGAGAAAAAAATAAAAGGAATTTTAATGGCATGGTGACAAAGTAGTTGGAAAATGTAAAGCAAAACACTTCTTTAATTAAAACCTTTTCCCCAAACACAAACAGCGTGTGAATTTAGTAAACTGTAGAGTTTCTGAAACAAATGCAACTTAGTCGACTTAGTTGACTGTGTCTCAGATCATGAATTCCTTATTGCCAAATTCAGACGTAAACTGAAGAAAGTAGAGAAAACCAACCAACCATTCAGGTATGACCTAAGTCAAATCCCTTATGATTATACAGTGGAAGTGACAAATAGATTCAAGGGATTAATCTGATAGAGTGCCTGAAGAACTATGGACCGAGGTTCATGACATTGTACAGGAGGCAGGGATCAAGATCATCTCCAAGAAAAAGAAAGGCAAAAAGATTGTCTGGGAGGCCTTACAAATAGCTGAATAAAGAAGAGAAGCTAAAGGCAACGGGGAAAGGAAAGACATACCCATTTGAATGCAGAGTTCCAAAGAATAGAAAGTAGAGATAAGAAAGGCTTCCTCAGTGATCAATGCAAAGAAATAGAGGGGAAAAAAATAGAATGGGAAACACTAAAGATCTCTTCAAGAAAATTAGAGACACCAAGGGAAATTTTCTTGTAAAGAGGGGCACAATTAAGGACAGAAATGGTATGGACCTAACAGAAGCAGAAGATATTAAGAAGAGGTGGCAAGAAGACACAGGAGAACTGTACAGAAAGTATCTTCATGAAGCAGATAACCATCATGGTGTGATCACTCACATAGAGCCAGACATCCTGGAATGCAAAGTCAAGTGGGCCTTAGGAAACATCACTATGAACAAAGCTAGTGGAGGTGACAGAATTCATTTGAGCTAATTCAAATACTAAAAGATGATGCTGTGAAAGTGCTACACTCAATATGCCAGCAAATTTGGGAAACTCAGCAGTGGCCACAGGACTGGAAAAGGTCAGTTTTCATTCTAATCCCAAAGTAAGTCAATGCCAAAGAATGTTCAAACTACTGCACAACTGCACTCATCTCACAAGCTAAAAAGTAAAGTTCAAAATACTCCAAGCCAGGTTTCAATAGTAGGTGAGCCATGAACTTCGAGATGTTCAACCTGGGTTTAGAAAAGGCAGAAGAACCAGAGATCAAATTGCCAACATCCGTTGGATCATTGAAAAAGCAAAGGAGTTCCAGAGAAACATCTATTTCTGCTTTATTAACTATGCCAAAGCCTTTGACTGTGTGGATCACAACAAACTGTGGAAAATTCTTCAAGAGATGGGAATACCAGACCACCTGACCTGCCTCTTGAGAAATCTGTATGCAGGTCAGAAAGCAACAGTTAGAACTGGACATGGAACAACAGACTGGTTCCAAATCAGGAAAAGAGTAAGTCAAGGCTGTATATTTTCGCTCTCCTTATTTAACTTATATGCAGAGTACATCATGCAAAATGCCAGGCTGGAGGAAGCACAAGCTGGAATCAAGATTGCTGGGAGAAATATCTATAATCTTAGATATACAGATGACATCACCATTATGGCAGCAGTGAAGAAGTAAAGAGTCTCTTGATGAAAGTAAAAGAGCAGAGTGAAAAAGTTGGCTCCAAATTCAACATTCAGAAAGCTAAGATCATGGCATCGATCCCATCACTTCATGGGAAATAGATGGGGAAACAGTGACTGACTTTATTTTGGGGGCTCCGAAATCACTGCAGATGGTAATTGAGCCATGAAATTAAAAGACACTTACTCCTTGGAAGGAAAGTTATGATCATCCTAGAGAGCATATTAAAAAGCAGAGACATTGCTTTGCCAACAAAGGTCCATCTAATCAAAGCTATGGTTTTTCCAGTAGTGATGTATGGATGTGAGAATTGGAATATAAAGAAAGCTGAGTGCCAAAGATTGATGTTTTTGAATTGCGGTGTTGGAGAAGACTCTTGAAAGTCCCTTGGACTGCAGGAAGATCCAACCTGTCCATCCTAAAGGAGATCAGTCCTGAATATTCATTGGAAAGACTGATATTGAAGCTGAAACTCCAATACTATGGCCATCTGAGGCAAAGAACTGACTCACCAGAAAAGACCCTGATGCTGGGAAAAATTTAAGGCAGGAGGAGAAGAGTACCACAGGGGAGGAGAAGGATAAAAATTTAAGGCAGGAGGAGAAGAGTACCACAGGGGAGGAGAAGGGGACGACAGAGGATGAGATGGTTGGATGGCATCACTGACTCGATGGACATGAGTTTGAGTAAACTCCTGGAGTTGGTGATGGACAGGGAGGCCTGGCAAGCTGCAGTCCATGGGGCTGCGAAGAGTTGGACACGACTGAGTGACTGAACTGAACTGAGTGAAACTTAATTATAATATTTCCCTTTTCTGTAATACTTCTTTGCACATTGCATATTACCCACTTATTGAATATTCTTGCCAGGAATGCTTTCTTTGTACTCTATTTCTTGGCTTTCTTGAGGTATAATTGGTAGACAAAAAAATGCACATAATTGTATAAAATAAATAGCTAATGAGAGAACCTACTGTGTAGCACAGAGAAGCTTACTCAGTGCTCTGTATCGACCTAAATGTGACAGAAACCCAAGAAAGGGTAGATACATGTATATTATGACTGATTTCCTTTGCTGTATTGTGAGAAATTACAACATTGTAAAAGTACTATACTCCAATAAAAACTGATTTAAAATTAAACATAATTAATGCATACAATTTGATGAATTTGGACATATGTATGATGGGGAGGCCTGGTGGGCTGCCATCTATGGGGTTGCACAGAGTCGGACACGACTGCAGCGACTTAGCAGCAGCAGCAGCAGCATACACTATTATAAATCAAGGTCATAATGATATCTATCACTTTCTAAAGTTTCCTTGTGTCTGTGTGTTTCTCTTTGTTTTTCAGGGAAAGAATATTTAGCATGAAGTTGAAATAATAGAATATATGCATATATTGATCTCTACCTCTGGTTCCTGGTTTAGAACTTGTAAAACCCCTGTAATTTCCTTAGTAAAAAGAAAACTAGGGGCATTTTGTATGTTTTTCTAGTACTTAGTTTTTACCTTACACAGAGTTTCTACATTTCTCGAGTTTTTTTTTTTTTTTTTTTGGTGATAGAAGCATTTTTGGTTTTAATGCGGTCACTCATGGTGACTCCTGAATAGCTTAAATCCAAGGAAGGCATGGTCAGCAGAAAGAGTAAGTCATGATTGGAAGGTTGGAACTTCCAGCCCCACCCTCATCTTCTCGGAAGGAGAGAGGGGCTGAAGATTAAGTTAATGATCAATCATGCTTGTTTGATGAAACCACCATAAAAACCCCTGAAGTATGGTGTTCAGAGAGCATTTTGTTGATGAACATATCTGTGAACTGGGAGAGTGACATATTCTCCTGGCTCCAAGAGGGACAGAAACTTCCATGCTCAGGACCTCACCCTAGATATCTCTTTATCTGGCTACACATCTGTGTTTTATTATAGAATAAATTGATAAATGTTAGGTAAGTGCTCCCCTGAGTTCTTTACGTTGTTCTAGCAAATGATCAAACCTGTGGTGGTGGGAAGGGGGAGCAGTTTCCTGGGAACCTCCAGGATTCATGCACAGTTGACAAGATGTGGCTTCTAAAATAAGGAGAAGGCAATCTCGTGGGACTGAGCCGATAGCCTGTGGGATATTTTTTCACACATAAACTGAATTATGTGTCAGAATTAAGTTGAATTGGAGAACACTCAGCTGATGTCAGCTTGTTGTTGAAAACCCACATATCTGGTGTCAGAAGGATTTTGAATGTCAGAGTCAAGGAGGAAATAAAGGAATTTTTCTTAGACAATGTAATCTACTCTCTTAACAGGTTTTAAAGTGCTTCACATTCACAGAGGTAAAAAAAAAAAAATCTGCCTGCAATGCAGGAGACATAGGAGATGAGAGTTTGATCCCTGGGTCAGAAAGATCCCCTGGAGAAGGAAATGGTAACCCACCCCTGTGTTCTTGCTGGGAAAAACTCACAGAAAGAGAAGCCTGGTGGACTGCAGTCCATGGGGTTACATAGAGTCGGACACTACTGAGCATGAGGCTTCCCTCTATACCTGGTTATTAACTATAGGCATTATGTTATACAGTAGAGCTCTGGAACTTCCTCGGTGTATGTAACTTTAAGATCATACTCACTGAACAACTCCCTGTATGCCCTTCTCCTCATCCCCTGGTGACCACCATTCTACTTTCTACTTTTGAGTATTTCAGGTCCCTCATAGAAGAGGAGTCATGTAGTATTTATCCTTCTGTGACTGTCTTATTTCACTTAACATAATGTCCTTCTGAGTTGATCTATACTATTGCATATTGCAGGGATTCCATTTTTAAGGATGAATAATACTCCACTCTATGTATATACCACATTTTCGTTATCCATTCATCTGTTGATGAATGTTTGTGTTGTTCCCTATCTTAGCTACTGGGAATAATGTTGCAGTGAACACTGAAGAGGAGAAACCTCTTCAAGAACCTGATTTCAAATCTTCTGGACAGATATTCAGTGGTACTATTTTTGAGGAATCTCCATGCCATGTTCTCATAGTAGCTGAACCATTTTCACTCTACTAACAGTGTACAAAGGGTGTCTTTTATTCACATACTCACCAACACTTGTAATTTTTGTTTTTCTTCTTTTAATAATTAGACATCCTGACAGGTACGAGGTGATATCTCATTGTGGCTTTGATTTACATTTCCCTGACGCTTAGTGATGTTGACCATCTTTTCATGTGTCTATTCGCCATGTTTGTCTTCTGTTTAAAAATGTCTGTTCAGGGTCTATAACCATTTTTAATTAGGTTGTTTATGTTTTTGACGTTGAACTGTATGTGTTTTTGTGTATTTTCGGTGAGCATTATCTTCTCCCATTCAGCAGGCATCTTTTTGTGTTGCTGATAGCTTTCTTCTCCATGGAAAAGCTTATTAACACTAATGTAGCTACATTTGTTAAGTTTTTCTTTTGTTGCCCTTGCCTTAGGAGACATATAAAAAAACTGAAAAGACCAATGTCAAAGAGTGTATTGTTCATGATTTTCCTATGAGTTTTGTGGTTTCAGATTTTAACATTTAAGTCTTTAATCCATTATGAGTTTACTTTTGTATACGGTGTGAGAAATTATTCCAGTTTGACCTTTTACATATAGGTGTCCAGTTTTCCTAACATCATTTATTTAAAAGGGTTTTTCTTCCTATTGTATGTTCTTGCCCATGTAAGTGTAGGTTCCTTTCTGTAGATCTTTCTTCATTTTCCTTCTCTTAGAGATGACATTTCTGTCTTGGTTGTTATTCAATAAATGAAAACTGTTATTTTATAAATTTTGTATAATTTTCTGGTTAAGATGAGACAGTAAATTTATTTCTTCTTATCTCATCATGGCTCAATTTGGAAGACCTTAAAATTCTTCATGTATATTTTAAACTTTTAAATCTCAATTCTTACTGTACATTTTTCAAATTCTATAGCTGTTTATTTATGTGTTCTTTTATCTCTGAGTTTGTTTTCAATTTCTTTGAACTTCTGCTTTCTTCAGAAAATATCTGCTTCTTTTCTTGCTGTATTCCATTTCTCTCTTCTACTTTATTCTTGGTCAGGGAGAAGGAGTGGTATTTAAGCTTTATTTTATGTCATATGTTTCTGCTTATAATTAATAAAAGATAAAACAGGTTTTGTATGGAACTTCTATTTCAATTTTCTGTGATGATGGTCAGAAGTATAACTTGAGGTTGTTATGAACTAAAATTCATACCAAATGAACTTAATTTGTTCATTCACCCTGAAATACTTTTTCACTTTACCTTGTTTTCTTTTTTATATAAATTAATTTAATTTAATTTAATTTAATTGGAGGTTAATTACTTTACAATACTGTATTGGTTTTGCCATACATCAACATGAATCCGCCACAGGTATACACGTGTTCCCCATCCTGAACCTCCCCCTCCTCCCTCCCCGTACCATCCCTCTGGGTCATCCCAGTGCACCAGCCCCGAGCATCCAGTATCCTGCATCGAGCCTAGACTGGTGATGTTTCCTGCCTTGTGGTTCACTTCTTGTTTCATATTGCCACACTTCATTTTACATATCAGAAGATAACTCAGATGGGATGCTTGCAGGGAAACTTGTGTCTTTCAAGTTACAGGTCTTCAGTTTGCATTTTCTTCATTTCTGTTCACCTCACATTGATTGTAAGTTGCAAAGCTAATTTCCTCTTCCTTTTGGTTCCCACTCAGTTCATAGTCAGCCAGTTTATAGGACATTTGTGTCCAGATTGCAAAGTCTATTCAGTGAAGTAGTGAGATAAAACTTACCTCTTTTTTCGGTCCTTCTTCATTTCTACCTGCCAGAATATTTTTCAATCTGGCAAGCTTCCTTTTTCCCATGGTTTGTTTCTTATACATCCTTCTATTTTAAAGGAAACATTCTTGGTTTAGCTTCTTAACAACCGCTTGTTTTTTTCCGATGAAAACTAAATCCTGTTGAAACTTGGAGGGGTAAGCACAAATTTTTGTATTCTTTCTCATTATACACATACAGTTGGAATATTTTTGTTTTTGTGCCTATGACTATGTAATCTAGATGTTATATAGTTATATATGATATAATGTTTATAAAATATTGCAATAAAGATATAATCATCCATCTGTACGTATATTGGACTTTTGTTTGTTTCTTTGGGTTATGTCCCTTGAACTCTCACGTACCCAGCCATTCCATGTTGTGACAAACATTAGGCTATATGTTTGCACACATGCTGCCCTGTATATAAGAGATGAGAAAAGTCAAAATAGATACAGAATATCTTCAAATTATGACTTACTTTAATTGGGTAATTTTTTTCTGGTTCACATAAATTAGTAGACACAGTCAAGAAATGAAGTTAATTGTTTTTTTTTTTTCTTTTAGGGGTTTGAAAAATTATCTTAACCAGGTTAAAATCTTACTTTCAAATGAATGGTGCAATTTTGTGCGTGTGTATCAGATGGAAATGGACAATAGGAATTTCTTCAGCCACATCAAGGAAGATGTCAACAGAGCTTCCTTGTGAGGTTTGTGCTTCTTACTTGCTATATCAAAGCAGGTTGTGAATTCACCCTGATATATCCTTTTGTGACAGGACCATCACATTTCCTGTTGTATACCACAACTTTTTCATATCTTCAGTATTTATTAATCATGCTGCCTCTGGCTAGGAAGATGGAGCAACTTATACCCATAACTGTTAGGATCTCTTGAAAAAATCCATATGAGTCACAGCTCATTAACTATTAGAATCTTAGGACTATTTATTATCAAATGAAATATCCCCATGCCCTGGTTGTGGAGATACTTTCTGGTCTAAATGTTACTCACTTCCAAGGGCCTGTTGCTCTGTTATTTCAAAAAGGCCATGGTCAACCACCTTGGTGACCCTATACGATATGTCTCAAATCATAAATTACCTACATTTAAAGGATGAGGTGGGAGAAGCAACTATTTGCAACTATTTTCAATGTCATCTATATCTGTTCCCAGTGGATGCTAAGTGATCTCTAACTGAGTGATGTCCAGATCTGGTTTTATAATGCAAGTTGTTGGGTAAGAAAAGAGAATAAAACCACAGAGTCATTATGCTAATGCCTAGTAATGTATCATTATCCCATATTAAAGACCCTGCGCAATAGCTGGAGAAAGGGAAATGGACTGGAAAGAGTTTTTGATAATATTTGCTCTTCCTTCCAGTCTTGCTTTAGCTTTCAATATATTTATATTTTCCATCAAGCCTAGGTTTAGAGTGAACAGAATTTAGATGATCTTTTATCAGTTTTCCCAATTTGAGACAACTAATGGATCAATGAGGGATGGTTTATGTTTGAACCTAGAATAGAGTAGAAATCTTTGGAATCTTGGTGATACAACTTGGAAGGATACAAAGAGGTTCAGATGAAGAAGCAAAAAAGAAAGAGGTAAAGACAGAGAGATAAGATTCTCATCTTTCAGATGAGAATCAAATATTACTGATTAAGGTTGATGGAACAAACATAGAGCTATAAGAACATAAAGTTACAAAAATAAGAAATAGAAAAAAATTATATATATAAAATAAAATTTATATATGTGTGTATATATACATATATATGTTGTATGTATTCATCTATTTATCTATCTGGAAAATGGAAGAGTAGAGAAAGAGAAATTCCTTCTTTTACAGTGAAGAATCAATCTTGTATAATATCATCATATATATCTTTAATCATAAATTTTACACATTTTAAAATATGAGACAAGCTATCAAAGGATATAAATCAAAGGGAGTGCATGAATTTTTCATCTCTGAGACTGAGATTTTCATAGTAAGTTCTGTGATATTTGCTTTTTAAAAATCTTGTTAAAATATTATTTTAATAGAATGTATAAAAGAGATTGTATGGTTTTATAGTTCTCAAATTAATGTGGGCTCTTTATAGAGTTGGCATTTTAAGTCATATATGAATACAGAAAAAGATATAATCTCTCCTGTCTAAATTAAGGATGGACACATATTTTGCAAATATTACAACAAAACATCTACCAGCAAGGATGTTAAATGTAAAATAACAAATTAGATGATTTTGTCAACATATCTAAGAGATGGATAAAATAAATATTCTGAAAAATTGGAAACAAAGTAAAAAAACTTATTGCTGCTGCAAAAATGTTGGACTGTTATTCTGCAAACGTACTGTAAAAGGGTAAATTTAGTCACTAAGAACTCTTTCCTAGTCTCCAGTGTCCACTTTGCATTGGAACCTCAAGTATCTCTTTGTGATTTTATGAGTACATTTATTCCAGTACACTTGGGATGCTTAATTCTGATCTCACAGGTTCTGATGTAAAGCTAGAAACTATGAAATAAGAATAGATCAATAAAATATATTTCCAGAATTTTTTAAACCCACTGACTCCCTTAAAAGAAAAAAAAAACACATATGGACTATGCAAAGCATTGGATAGAATATGCTTTATTAATTATAAATACTCTAGGCTTCAGGTTATACTGAAAGTGAAGTTGTTAGTCACTCAGTCATGAATGACTCTTTGAGACCTCATGGACTGTAGCCCTCCAGGCTCCTCTGTCCATGGAATTCTCTAGGCAAGAATACTGGAGTGGGTTGCCATTCCCTTCTCCAAGGGTTCCCAACCCAGGGATTGAACCCTGGTCTTCCGCATTGCAGGCAGATTATTTACTGTCTGAGCTACCAGGGAAGCCCAGGTTATACTGACCTGAGTTCAAATATTGATTACAACACTTGGTATAGCTACCTTATGATGTCGTCATGAGGGCTTGAAGGAGTGTTTCATTTAAAATGACTGACTCCATATCCCACAGAAAGTAGCAATTAATATTACTTCTCCTCCCCAAATACAAAGCAGCACTCAGTAAAGGGGTCCAGTTGGATGAGCACCTCTCATTTAAATGCACATTAAAATAAATTGTATAGACTACTGGAAATCAATTTTTGGAAAATGGTAGTTACATTAATAGTTTTGCCAACATGTGATAGTAATTATGAAGCATGCAAATCATTAAGTCCTCAAAAACAGTGTGGGAGGACAATAACACGAGCCTTTTTTTATCTTGTGCTAAAATACAGTTTAATAAGAATGAAAAAAAAAGATGTCTTAACATAGTTGGTAGCTTTTTATGAGAAATTTTATTAACTACATTTATGAAAATAGTCAAATGTGTTATTTTTCTTTTAAGTACTCAAAGCAACTGGTTAGTTTGTGCCTCACTTTATTTGAAAAAATATATTTAAAGGCATATTTAGAAAAAAAGTGATTTTTTACTTTGAGAAAGTGAGTTTAACATGATGTGTGTGAGCACATGAGTGTGCACACACACACACACACACACACACACACACATGCTCATGCTCTGTTGCTCAGTTACGTCTGACTCTTTATGATGCCATGAACTGCAGCTCACCAGGCTACTCTGTTCATGGAATTTTCCAGGCAAGAATACTGAAGTGGGTTGCCATTTCTTACTCCAGGGGATCTCCTTGATCCAGGGATCGAGCTCTGTCTCTTCTGTCTCCTGCATTTGCAGGAGGATTCTTTACCACTGAGTCACCTGGGAAGCCTATGTAGTGAGAAATAGGGATATGAAGTAAAATCAGGGAAAGCCAGATGACCAGAGGCAAGGAGTAAAGTATGATACAACCATGAATAGAGTCTGTGGCTCACAGAATTGAAGACAAAAAGAAACTAAAAAATGAAGTATAAAAAGTACAGGAGAACCAGAAAATATTAGGGTCAAAGAAATTGCAGGGAGGAATTATTTTCCTAAATATGAGACTATAAATGTGTGGTTCAAGAGATTGGTAACAAAAAAATAAATAAATAGGCCATGGCTATAGGTAATTCAAGGGATCAGATGTGACAGAGTGCCTGAAGAACTATGGACAGAGGTTGATGACACTGTACAGGAGGGAGTGATCAAGACCATCCTCAAGAAAAAGAAATGCAAAAAGACAAAAAAGTTGTCTGAGGAGGCCTTACAAATAGCTGAGAAAAGAAGAGAAGCTAAAGGCAAAGTGAAGTGAAAGTGAAGTCGCTCAGTCGTGTCCGACTCTTTGCAACCCCATGGACTGTAGCCTACCAGGCTCCTCTGTCCATGGAATTTTCCAGGCAATAGTACTGGAGTGGATTGCCATTTCTTTCTCCAGTAAAGGCAAAAGGGAAAGGAAAGATATACCCATTTGAATGCAGAGTTCAAAAGAATAGCAGGGAGAGATAAGAAAGTCTTCCTCAGTGATCAATGCAAAGAAGTAGAAGGAAAAAATAGAATGGGGAAGACCAGAGATCTCTTCAAGAAAATTAGAGATAAGAAGGGAAATTTTCTTGCAAAGATGAGCAAAATAAAGAACAGAAATGGTATGGACCTAACAGAAGCAGAAGATATTAAGAAGAGGTGGCAAGAATACACAGAAGAACTGTACAAAAAAAATCTTCATAACCCAGATAACCATGATGGTGTGATCACTCACCTAGAGCCAGACATCCTGGAACGTGAAGTCAAGTGGGTCTTAGGAAACAACACTATGAGCAAAGCTAACGGAGGTGAAGGAATTCCAGTTAAGCTATTTCAAATCCTAAAAGATGATGCTGTGAAAGTGCTGTTGCACTCAATATGTCAGCAAATTTGGAAAACTCAGCAGTGGCCACAGGACTGGAAAAGGTCAGTTATCATTCCAGTCCCAAAGGAAGACAATGCCAATGAATGCTCAAACAATTGAGTACCACACAATTGCACTCATCTCACATGCTAACAAAGTAATGTTCAAAATTCTCCAAGGCAGATTTCAATGGTGGGTGAACCATGAACTTCTAGATGTACACGTTGGATTTAGAAAGGCAGAGGAACCAGAGATCAAATTGCCAACATCTGTTGGATCATTGAAAAAGCAAGAGAGTTCCAGAAAAACACCTACTTCTGCTTTACTGACTATGCCAAAGCCTTTGACTGTGTGGATCACAACAAACTGTGGAAAATTCTTCAAGAGATGGGAATACCAGACCCCCTGACCTGCCTTCTGAGAAATCTGTATGCAGGTCAGGAAGCAACAGTTAGAACTGGACATGGAACAACAGACTGGTTCCAAATAGGAAAAGGAGTACGTCAAGGCTATATATTTTCGCTCTCCTTATTTAACTTATATGCAGAGTACATCATGTGAAATTCTGGGCTGGATGAAACACAAGCTGGAGTCAAGTTTGCCGGATTTCTTTTCAAGACCATTAAATGCTGAGATATGAATGCATACCCAAATAAAATCAATTCATTGTGTTCCAAAAAGAAAAAGGTTGCCAGGAGAAATATCAATCAGATGACACCATTCTTATGGCAGAAAGTAAAGAAGAACTAAAGAGCCTCTTGAAAGTCAAAGAGGAGATTGAAAAAGCTGGCTTAAAACTCAACATTCAGAAAACAAAGGTCATGGCATCCAATCCCATTGCTTCATGGAAATAGATGGGGAAACAATGGAAACAGTGACAGACTTTATTTTCTTGGGCTCCACAATCACTGCAGATGGTGACTGAAGCCATGAAATTAAAAAAAAAAAAAAAAAACACTTGCTACTTGGAAGAAAAGTTATGACCAACTTAGACAGTGTATTCAAGAGTAGAGACATTACTTTGCTGACAAAGGTCCATTTAGCCAAAGCTATGGTTTTTCCAGTAGTCATGTATGGATGTGAGAGTTGGACTATAAAGAAAGCTGATGCTGAAGAATTGATGCTTTTGAACTGTTCTGTTAGAGAAGACTCTTGAGAATCCCTTGGATGGCAAGGAGATCAAACCAGTCAATCTTAAAGGAGATCAGTCTTGAATATTCACTGGAAGGACTGATGCTGAAGCTGAAGCTCCAATACTTTGGCCACCTGATGCAAAAATCTGACTCATTGGAAAATAGCTGATACTGGGAATTATTGAAAGCTGGAGGAGAAAGAAACAACAGAGGATGAGATGGTTGGATGTCATCACTGACTCAATGAGTTTGAGTAAGCTGCAGAAGTTGGTGATGGACAGGGAAGTTCTGCAGTCCATGGGGTTGCAAAGAGTCAGACATGACTGACCAACTGAACTGATAGGCAATCAAAGTCAAAATACCTTAGAAAAAATCGATGAGGTCTTGGGTAATTGATAATGAGGGCTGCTGGACTAACCCAGTAAACCACCCTCTCCTGATGTGTTGTCCTTCATGGAAATATCAAGCCCTAAAACAAAGGAAGATGTAAGTAGATTGCACTGACATGTGTAAATACAATTTGGTTCATTTACCATGTAACTGATCTAGTGGAGATGTATTAAAGCAAAAAGGATTGTTGCTGATGAAATTACCTTAATGTAGATTTTGGTTAATAGGTCTGTTTTAAAGTCATTCTGTGTTACTCATGACTCTTTGAAAAAGTATTACAGATATCCTTTGGTATGGATACTGGCACCATTTAAGAATGTAACTCACTGAGTTTATAATTTCAGAATCAGTAGAGAGTGATTGCTAAATCTAACAAAGACCAGAGTCATGTAGCAGCCTGATTCAGGAATGCCTATATATAGAATGAATCCAGAAGTGTCCAGGGTTCTGCCACCTGGACAGCACACTGCTTCAGAATTGCACTGAAAGACAGAAAAATAGAAGGCAAAATTGTGCATGCCATCTGTACTTTGTAAAGCTAGGGCTAGACATTGTTATATCATTTTTATGTCAGAATTTTGTTGTCAAATTAATTAATGCTAATCTTATTTTCATTTCTCATTTTTCAGATAAAATGTAACAAATATATATGCATATGTGCAGTATATTAAATTTGAGAATAACTATTTTAAGTAAATGATAAATATATTTAATTCTTTTATATTTTATACTGTGATAATTATAACATTTTATCATTTTATATAAAATTTTAGCTTATATAATATATTGTTCTATTTTTTTATTCATTCTCTCTACCACCACACTGGTCTAAACCACCATCATTTCTCAGTTGGCTTAATAGTCAGGACTTTTGCAGTTTCCAGTGACAGAAATCCAATCCAAATTTCCACTTAAGCTCTGTTTTCTGTTGGGTTAGTTTCTTAAGCATATTCTTTCCATGCTGTAGCAAAGATGCCCCAGGAGCTCAGACTTAAGTGATTTTTAACATCAGCTTACCCCAGAAAGAGAAATTCTTTTTTTTCTCAGAATCATATCAGCTACTAAGAAAGAACTGGTCTGTGCTCTTTATTTGTAACATATAGGCCTGTTATTCAATCTATTGTCAATACAGTGATCAAAAAAGAAAAACTGAGTGTCTAGCTCCAGGGAAGGAAGAATGGCATTAACTTCATGCATCCCATTTAGATTAAGAATAGGAATGGGATGGTCCCCCAAAGAGATGAAGGATGGAATTAAAAGTATGTTCGCTATATGACTGACTTTATACTCTTCTCTTCAGATTCAGCTTTTCTCTTCTCTGATCATTTCTCAAGAAAAAAGTCATTTGAAAAAGTCAGCATAACAATTATCTCAACATAAAATGTTGAAAACCCTAAAGACAAAAACAAAAGTCAGTATGATCCCATTACTTCCACATTGAAGTCCTCCAATGGATTCCTAGGGACTTCCCAGGTGGTGCAGTGATAGAGAATCCGCCTGCCAATGCAGGAGGCACAAGAAATGCAGTGGGTTTGATCCCTGGGTCAGGGAGATCCCCTGGAGGAGGAAATGGTAACCCACTGCAGTAGCCCTGCCTGGAAAATCACATGGACAGAGGAACCTGGTGGGCAACAATCCAGGGTCACAAAGAATCTGACATGACTGAACACTGAGTGCCCTTGGCAATCATTCAATATCCTGCAAGAGTTTATAAGGATTTTCTGTGGGCAGCTCCTTTGGACTGAGCTCCCCACTGCACCACACTGATCTTATTTCTGTGGTGTCATGTTTTACCAACTATCTTAGTGTTCATTTTCTGAAACATCTTCCAAAATCCATCTCCTTCTTCCATAGCTGCTCAACTCCACACTTCTCTTCTCAACCTCACTCCTTATCCTGGTCAACACTGAGTGATTTCCAGGTCTTAGAATCAAAATCATTCTCTCAGGGAAGCTGTATTAATCAGTGGTTTTCCAGAGAACCAGAACCAGCAGGATGTAATGGATTTCAGTTCAGTTCAGTTCAGTCGCTCAGTCGTGTCCGACTCTTTGCCACCCCATGAATCGCAGCATGCCAGGCCTCCCTGTCCATCACCAACTCCCGGAGTTCACTCAGACTCACATCCATGGAGTCCGTGACGCCATCCAGCCATCTCATCCTCTGTCGTCCCCTTCCCCTCCTGCCCCCAATCCTTCCCAGCATCAGAGTCTTTTCCAATGAGTCAATTTGCGTGAGGTGGCCAAAGTACTGGAGTTTCAGCTTTAGCATCATTCCTTCCAAAGAAATCCCAGGGCTGATCTCCTTGAGAATGGATTGGCTGGATCTCCTTGCAGTCCAAGGGACTCTCAAGAGTCTCCTCCAACACCACAGTGCAAAAGCATCAATTCTTTGGTGCTCAGCCTTCTTCACAGTCCAACTCTCACATCCATACATGACCACAGGAAAAACCATAGCCTTTAGAGGAACAGAATTTTTATGAAGCATTGGTTCACACTGACTCTTGGAGCTGGAAAGCCCCCGAGTCTCCCTCTGCCAATTAAAGGCCCAGGAAAGGTGGTGGTGTTAACCCCACTTAAGCCTGAAGATCCAAGAAGTGGGTCTCAGTCCAAGTCCGAAGGCTCAAGAACCAGATGCAGTGTGTATGTATGTATCTGTATATATATACATACAGACATACTGAATCACTCTGCTGTATAACAGGAAGTAACAACATTGTAAATCAAACTGCAATTCAAGAGAAATAAAATTTAAAAGTTAAAGTTAAAAAAATGTTTAAGCTTAAACTGTAATAATAGGTATGCCAAGAAGACACATGTGAAAATTTGAGGATAGAACTTGGGTAAAGGCAAGAGTTGTAAACTCAAATGCTTGCAAGAAACAGGCAAGAAGTAGGAAAAAGCAAAGCCACCTAGGGGAAAGAGAGGAGTGGACAGTGGAGAGCTCAGAAGAACAATTGTTAATCAGCTCCAGCCACTGAGGGATCAGAATTGCCAGGTTACCTGATTTGCCCAAAAAAAAAAAAAAAAAAATTTAAATGTCTTTATTTTAAATATTGGTAAATAATTCCATTTTCTTTCTAAAGTCACCACTGTGAGGTCCAAATGAGACATTTCCATAGTTTTCATGTAAGCTTTTGGAAATAATTAGCAATGTCTGGCACAGAAAGAAAGCCTCTCCTTTTGGATCCTATGGTGCTCCTGTCAATTCGACGGTTTTCAGGCATAGCTTCTCCTGATGGGAATCAGTGAGTCCTATTTCACAACTCAGGAGAGCAAGAACAAAGGAAAGCAAAACCATTTACATGCTTTTTTCTTGTCCTTTGAAGTTTTAAAATATATTGCAGTTTTGAGTGGTTTTCCAAGCCTTTGTGTACAATCCTAAGTGGAATATATTATACAAGCAAAGATACTGAGATACCTATTTTTTCCCCATATTTTTTGTACCAGTTCAGTAAGAGCTTTGTTGTATATGCTTTGTGTTGATTTGTCGTGCATATTTAAGGCACTCTGTTTGTGAAGTGAAGTGAAAGTCGCTCAGTCATGTCCAGCCCTTTGCAACCCCATGGACTCTACAGTCCGTGGAATTCTCCAGGCCAGAATACTGGGGTGGGTAGCCTTTCCCTTCTCCAGGGGCTCTTCCCAACCCAGGGATTGAATCCAGGTCTCCTACATTGCAGGCGGATTCTCTACCAGCTGAGCCACAAGGCATTCTCTTTAATTGCCCCTAAATGCAAATCCCAAAGTGTATAAAAAAATGCCATCTTGTTCACTTTTAAATAGAAACAAATTATGGCATGTTCTTAGGAATACGAAAGATAGCCCATTTTTGTTAAGCTAATGTTTATTTCACAGAAAGGAGGATGAAACAACCATGTGGTTTGTATATGGCAAAACCAATACAATATTGTAAAGTAATTAGCCTTCAATAAAAAAAAATTTAAAAAAAGAAGAAAAGATTTCCTATTTTTCTGTATCAATGATAAATCTGAACAGCATGCATTTAAGGCTGCATTTTTCACTTTAAAGCCATATTTAGGCATAATGGCTTCACTATACATTTTTATTAAATGCTCTTAATAATTTATACCTTTTAAATGTAACCCAAATTCTAGGTTCACATAGTAGGCTAAGACGCATGCTTTCACTGGGTCAGAAAAATTGTCTGTATTTTGGTATTCTCCACCAAATTTCAGATGCCTGAGAGAGGAAGATAGCAATCATGCTGCCCATAGCAGTGCTTCTCAATCATTTTATCAAGATAACAGTCTGAATGCACATCTTTCAAAGTATCTTTAAACTTTCAAGACTCATCACAAAACTTATATTTTGCAATTCATTGTATAATGTAGTGGGTTTGTTTTTTTTTTTTAAGTTTATTTGAGCAAAAATCATTGGGAATTGGGTAGCAATGAACTGGAAGTGGTTAGGAATATTCCTCTGTCAAGAGTTTGGGGAGAGACTTTAACAGAGAAAAGGCTGTGTAAGAAAGTAGTTGATTAGCTACAGGGCTTCCCTCTTAGCTCAGTTGGTAAAGAATCTGCCTGCAGTGTAGGAGACCTGGGTTCGATTCCTGGGTAGGGAAGATCCCCTGGAGAAGGAAATGGCAACCCACCCCAGTATTCTTGCCTGGAGAATCCCATGGACAGAGGAGACCGCAGGCTACATGGCTTTGGGGTCACAAGAGTCTGACACGACTTAGCAACTAAACCACCACCATAGAGTAAAGCCTAGTTGGCTCTGTGATTAATCGTCATTAGCATTTTGATTTCATAACATCAAGGCATTTACAGGCTAAGTTTTGGGTAGCTTACATAGGCTGCCACAGCACTGGAGCCAACTCAGTCTAATGGTCTCCTTGTTTAATTAGATTAACAGTTCCCCCTTTTGGTCATCCTCTCACTCATGAAAGACTGACTCTTAATTGGGTATTAGCACCATTCTCAGTTATCAGAGTTCAGCTGCTCTAGTCTCATTGTGCAACTAGTGGATTATAATGTCAGACTTGGAGAACTGTTTTTGCTATTCATCTTGTTTCTGTTTCTCCAAGTGCAATGAGACTATCTGATGTACTTATGATGGCTGAGATCATGCATTTACGACCTTTGAGAAGACCTGTTCACCAGGAAGACTGCAATGACAACTGTTAGGAGAATTATGCCAAGAGACCGAAGTATATTCCTTAGCCAGAGCCCCTATGAACCAAAGCAGTTGGTATCAAATAAGTCAAAGAATGTACCTGAAGGAAAGTCAGCCTGTTTTAGCCAAGTGGACATTTTGTTAGTTTCCTGTATTCACTATAATACCAGAAGTGTTGATCAAGGTACACCAAAAGATATTTGATATGGCACAGACACACAGAATCTAAACCAATTCTATTTTCTAAAAACATCTTAAAGCCTAGAGACTTTTGTTATACAACTTTGACTTTAGCATAAGATTCAGCAATAGTCGCCAGATTTAAGGAAGATTATCTTCCTATGCATTTAAAAATAGAAAAAGCAAGTAGCAAAAGGCAAAATAAATAAAGGTTTCTTTTTGGAGGTGAAGATCTTAGTTTGTGACCTTGGAAGAGCTGTCAAACTCAAGGTAATGTCTGCTTCTGAGGAGGAACTTCCCCAACCAATTTCAACTTTAGATTTCTAATCAGTATGTAGTTTCAAGAGCTTGGAGGAACGCTTTTAAGCTGGAAGGTGGTGTGGACCTAGGAATCAAGTCCCTGAAGTTTGGTTGCTATCTAGGTCATGAGTAGGACCTCCTATGATTCGTTCCAAGGAGCTTCAAGGCCATTCTTTGCTCTTAGTGATTCCAAACCTGAAAGATGGCAGAAAATTGGAAACATCATTCTGGAGAGTTGTAGCCAGATATTTGAAGAAACTAGAAGAATTCAGAATCTAATTCAGTTTGCAGATATGTAACAAAAATCACAAAGAAACTGACCAGACAAGAATCTGATATTCACTTGGTTGTGTTATACTGAAACATCATTGTCTTTTCTCTATAATCACTCTCATTTCTATCAAAGATGAACTCAGTAAAATTTGTTTGTTTGTAAAATAAGTCTGTTCTCATTAAACTTGGCCTGATTATTTACCTGAGTGCAACAAGAATAGTGATTGGCTTTTTAAAAAATCTGCTTTGCTGGAGCTTGTAAAAAACCTTAGACTGGATTTTTTAAAAAAAAATCTCTCCAGACTGAGAAGACTCACCATCAGACTTTGCCTGCAACAATTACAAATTTTGGTGAATACCTCTCTTCTTGAATCCCAAAGATCTGAGGTTCTTGGGCTTGTTAAGAAGTGACCTTACTTATTCACCAAGTAAAGTTGTTGAGAACCCTATAAAAAATGTATCAAATTAGTTTTTCCAAGGGATTTTTAATGGCTCCCTAAAGTCAACCTTAGTTCTTTAAAACTATCTGGTCATATATGCTTTTACATGTAATCTCAGATTCAAAGCCTTGAAAATATAATTGTTTCCAATTGTATTCTGTTACAAGAAGAGATTTGTATTGACCTTATGAAAATAACTATATTGCCATGAAAATAAGAATATTCAATAAATTTCTGAATTCTGGAGGGATCAGGTATGTAGAAAAAAATGTTTTAATGCTTTTTAAAGATAACTTACTATAAATCATAGCTAATTTAAGTTAATAAAGTTTGAAAAAATCTGGAAAAGTGAAACATTAGTTACTAACAGTGTTTCAAAGAAAAAGAATAAAAAAATAATCATTCTCATTAGTTTATTCAATTCCATATTATTAACACTTATTTTCTTTAATGCAGTTTTTCCATTAGTTTTGAATATTCTTACCCAGTTTAGTCTTATGATCTTAAAATTATCAGGAACCTGCATGCTGGTAAGACATAAAATCTCTGCTTTTCAGGTAGATTACTCGAAAGGTAAAGAAGTAAAACCTTTCACAACTTTTTATCAAAATAAGAGCAATATTCTAACAACAACAAAAAAAAAACCACTTTGTTTTTTAAACAGGGAGAAAACCAAATTCTAATTTTGCATCAATGTAATTTTGATGTCAAAAAACTCAGTATTTAAAAAATTAAACAATTTCATTCCAATTTATAGTCAGCTTGACAATTCATAAAATTTCTTTTCCGCAAACTTTCTACAGCATCTTTTTGCATTCATTCAGGTTTTGCCCTGTGAGAATTACCTCTTTAGAGTTTACATTTCAGGAGGTGACTCTTGGTTCCTAGAGAAGACCAAGTAGAATGTTTACATTTCAAAACCACAGAGAAAGAATGTGAATTTCTCCAAGAAGTTCTCTTACTTCCTAAATCCAGGTAGGTTCTTATAATATCTGTGCTCTTTTGAAATGAATAGTGGAAATTTGGGGAATGGTAAAAAGGATAGATGGGCTTTAAACTGTTTCCAGAGCTCCATTTCTGTACTTGAAAAGACTTGATTTGTAAGACAGTTATACTTATTTTTAATTCCTCAATGAATGCTAGCAAAGCTCTGATGCAACCATCCAATGATATAATCCTCAATTTAATGCCTTATATCAGGGAGAAAATCTCCAACTACGATGAAAATTAAAAGATTCCTATGGTCTAGATTTAAAGCTTTGTTTCTTTGAAATGTTTTATTAAACCATCCACAATGGGTTCAAAATGTTTTTCTTTCCCTCTGGGTACAAAGTTTCATTTTAGTTCAGGATAGCAAATCTAAAAATAATTTTTTTTAATGTCTAATTAAAATAAATAAATTTATATTTTTTTAAAAAAGGAAAAAAATCCACCAAAAAAAAAAATAAACAGTACAGATATATTTGAAGAAGTATGTTTAAAAAAAAAAAGTTCCTATCAGATTCTAAATATCAGTATTCCATTTGGTCAACTCCTGACCACTGAGTTACTTTAAATAAAAATCTTTCAACTATTGAAGCCAAATCTGGGCACTGTATCCCAACACTGAATTCAGTCTTGGAGATACAGTTTTGGGTGAAACAGAAAATAATAGCTTTTTATTGCTTTACCAGGTAAAGGGGGCCACAGCAGGCTAATGCCCTCAAAACTGTGTGTCCCAACGTGGAGGGGGTAGTGAGGAGTTTTTTAAGAATGGTTTGAAGAGAATCAGCAGGTGAACAATCTTCTGATTGGTTGGTGGTGGGTAAGTGGGAATCAGCATCCCTAACCTTCTGGTTCCAATTGCTCTGGGGTCTGTGTACCTATGGTCAGATACTATTAATTTCTCCCATCTGCTGGAGATTTCAGTATCTGTAAAATACCTCAAAGATACTGTTTCGTGTATCCCTTGAGGGGGAATCAGGACCCTGCCTCAAGGCTGCACTGTTGTTTTTCTTAACAGTTTACTCCCTTGTCTCTGCAACCCCATCCCTTCCCTAATTAACAGCTATTCGAACCTGCTCATTGGAACTCTGGAAAGATCATGGAGGCTGAATGAAGCCTATTTCCCATAATCAAGAAATGGGGGACACAGAAAAGCCTTTGTTCCCAGGGGCGCCACAGGGTCCTGCTCCATGTCAATATCTTGTTAAATTTCAGCCAGGGTAAATGTTGCAGGAAGGGGGACCCCTTCTAGGGCCCAAAACTGGGCTCTTGTCTAACACTCTGAAATGAATTACCATCAGAGACATATGTGCTGACCAAGCAAGAGACTTTATCTGGAAGGGGTGCCTGGGTGGAGAGCAGGAGGACAAGGCGACCGAGGAGGACTGCTGTGCCGTGTGACTTGCAGTCTCAGGTTTTATGGTGATAGGATTAGTCTCTGGGTTGTCTTTGGCCAATCATTCTGACTCAGGGTCTTTCCTGGTGACGGACGCATCGTTCAGCCAAGATGGATGCCAGAGAGGAGGATTCTGGGAGGTGGACAGACACTCGGTGTCTTCTTTTGACCTTTCCCGACCTCTTCCAGTTGGGGGTGGCTTATCAGTTCCGTGTTCCTTACCACATGGTTACTATGGTGCCTGGCCAGGGTGGGCGGTTTCAGTCATTGTGCTTCCCCTAACATAAACAGTAAATATTCCTGGCACTATTGAACAACCTCATAGATTTAACAGAGGTCCTCAAAGAGGGTGGAAAAGATACTACATTCCCAAGATCCAGAGCTGCTCCCAACGATAATCAAAAGAAGAAAAGATTTAGACAATTCCTTTGAGATCTGGCAGCAGTTGGTAGCATTCAAGCTGCAAACACAGCACAACCCACACATCTGTCCAAGCATATTTTGGGGGCCGCAAAGCTGCCAAGCTAAGTTCTCAAGATACAATATGAGATAATCAAGAAGCCAATAACTATCTCTGGGAACAAAATCATCAATTACTCATGCTTTTTCCTGACCCTCTGAATTGAAAAAGAAGGTATAACATGAAATTTTATCTTCTTCTCTTCACCAGGCGCCACAGATAAAGATCTGGGCCAGCTGATTGGGTAAGAATTCCCACTTGGCTGGTTTCTGCATTTCCCTGGGATGCCATCAGGAAGCTCCAGAGTGAGGTGTCACAGCAAGTCTCATCCTGGGCACCAGACACTGTAAAGGAGGAAAAATAATTTTCCTTCCAGCATTTGTAGAGAGTGACTGGTTGAGACCCCTTTTTCTCTTATCCACTTTGTAAATGGATAAGCTTATTGAAGATGGTTAAAAGTTCTTCACTGTGGCCACTAAAATATTACCTTTGTTAAGTTTAGCTTACTTGTTCAGCCTTAAAACAGAATTTATTCACTTGAGGTCTCTAACTGACTCCAGTCTGTTTTCTAAGTCAGACACGGTCAGACCCCAGAGGCAGTCTTGTTGCAAGAAGGGAGATGCCTTCCAAGGCCTGAGCGTGGGCTCTTGTCTAACATTCAGAAATGACTTGTCCAAGGAGACACATGTGTTGGCAAAGCAAGAGAATTTATTTGGAAGGGGCACCCAGGGAGAGAACAGGAGGGTAGGGGAACCCAGGAGAACTACTCTACCATGTGGTTCACAGTCTCAGGTTTTATGGTAATGAGATTAGTTTCTGGGTTGTCTCTCCCTGGCCAATCATTCTGACTCAGAGCCATTCCCGATGGTGTGAGCACTGCTTAGCCAAGATGGATTCCAGTACCAAGGACTCTGGGAGGTTGGTAGAACATATGGACTGGGGTCTCCTCTCTTTCTTTGACCTTTTCTGAATTCTCCCAGTTGGTGGTAGCTTGTTAGTTTCTCACTTCTTACCAGGATCTCCTTTTGTAAGATAACTCATACAAGTAGTTACTATGGTGCCTGCCCAGGGTGGGTGGTTTCAGTCAGTGATTCTCCTAACAGACTGATTCTGGCCAGTTTCTGGACCCAGTCCAGAAAAAGAAATGCTCAAATAAAGTCTGAAAACTTTTAATGCAAAATCTGCAAAGCTAGAATCTGTGGTCTGAGAGGAAGTTTACCCCATCTCTAGAATGCTGAGAAAGCAGCAAGCTAAGCAGCTCAGTAGGTACCTCCACCTGTGTGCTGATTGCTCTTGGGGACTGTCAGGGGGTTTCTTTCTTTCCTTCTTCTGACACTAGAACTATTAAAAGGTAAACTGAGGCATATTAAAAATTTCTCAAGAGTTTATTTGAGCAGAAATTGATTCCAATCAGGCAGCACCAAAGCAGAATTAGTTTGGAGTGCTCCCAGGGACTCTTTATTGACAAATTATCGTCTCAAATTATTATCATCAAAACAGGAGTTTCCTACCCACTCAGGTGTTTGTGGTATTACAGGGCTTGTGGTGGTGGTGGTTTAGTCACTAAGTCGTGTCTGACTCTTGTGACCCCATGGACTGTAGCCTGCAGTCTCCTCTGTCTATGGGATTCTCCAGGCAAGAATACTGGAGTGGGTTGCCATTTCCTTCTCCAGGGGATCTTCCCAGCCCAGCAATCAAACTCGGGTCTCCTGCACTGCAGGCAGATTCTTTACCAACTGAGATATGAGGGAAACCTGGTTAGCATAAATAATCAAACTATCAGGGTTCAAATTTTACTTGATCTCTTATCATCTTAGACAAGCCACTAACACAATTGGTGATAAAATAGTGTGTATTATGTATGCATTATATAAGCTCTGCCTTATATAATTGGGAGGAAAATAGTAGTTGTCCTGATGTTTCAATGGAATGCCGTATGCAAAACACCCAGCACACCATGGGAACCCCATTGAGCCTTCATCACAGAGCATATGTTGTTTCTTAGAAATTCCTATTGTGTATTTGATATCACAGTTCAGGCAGACCTCAGAGAGAGTACAAGTTTGGTTCTGCTGCTGCTGCTAAGTCACTTCAATCATGTCAGACTCTGTGCAATAGTATAGATAAGCAGCCCACCAGGCTCCCCTGTCCCTGGGATTCTCCAGGCAAGAACACTGGAGTGGGTCTGGACTACCACAATAAAATGCATATCACTATCAAGCAAGTCACATGATTTTTTTTTGGTTTCCCAGTACATATAATACTTATGTTTATACTATACTGTATTCTATTAAGTGTGCAATAGCATTATGTCTAAAAATAATATACATATCAATTAAAAATATTTCATTGCTAAAAATTCAAACTATCCCCTGATCTTTCAGCAAGTCATACAATTTTTGCTGGTGGAGGATCTTGCTTTGACATTGGTGGCTGCTGATGGATCAGAGTGGTGGTTGATGAAGGTTGGGGTGGCTACACAAACTTCTTAAACGAAGTTTGCTCCATCAGTTGGGTTGAATTTTTCTCCTGTTTGAACACTGAGAAGACACTGTAAAGCTAGTTGACTTCATTTCAATAATAATGTGTCTCAGGGAACAGGAGTCAGAACACACACGACATTTATTAAGTTTGCCATCTTAGGGGCATGGTTCAAACATTCTCCCAAATAGTTAGAATGTTATCATCCAAGATCACTTCTCACAGATCACAATAACAAATATTAAAATGTTAGAAATATTTTGAGAATCACCAGGATGTGACCCAGAGAAGTGAGCAAACGCTGCTGGAAAAAATAGCTCCAATGCAGGGTTGCTACAAACTCTCAATTTGTTAAAAAAAAAAAAAATGCTATATCCACAAAGCTCAATAAAACTAGCTATGCCATATTTTAAGAATTCTGATGCATATAAATTACAGATTCAATTATGTTATCTTTTTCACTGATTTATGAATAGATCATAATAATCATTAAAGAGAAGTGTTCAAGGTGGGGTAAAGCAATGTTCTTAGGCTATGGCTGAAAATCCATTGAAAAGAGCCAGCTATTGAGAGTAGAGGCACATGTATATGGAGAATGACCTTGGAGCCAGTTAGTCTTTCTATTGATGCAAACAAATCCTAGTCCAAATACTTTTCTCAGTTAAGTCAGATGACTAATCATGCTGTCTTTTAATGTGTGATTTTAAACAGTCAAATTACATTCAGCATCACAAAGAACATTCTAGACCTGAATCTGAAGTTTCATGTTTTCATTGGAGTAATCTTGATAAGCATAGATTAAAAAAAAGAAAAAAAAAATACACTATATTATAGTTCTTTGTAGCATTGATGGAAATTCAGTAACCCGCCACCTCCCACCCCAAATCTATCAAATTTGTCAATTCTGGGCCACTCTTCATCCTTAAAATGCATGGAGTTCCTTACCTCATACAGCTTTTTTGCTGATTATTGTCCTTCATGGAGACAGATAAAAATTTAACCTTGAGTTTAAAATTCCTACCAGCACCTTCTCTTGCCAAGTCATCTCAAAGCCAGCTCTCAAGGTGGCTGCCCATATAATTACAAAAAGGCTCATTAAATATAACAAAAAGTACTGTTTTAACTATTCCTTTGATCCACTGAAAAAAATCCAGAAGTAAACATGTTGAAGTGTGGTATTCTCAGCAAATGATACAGTGTCAACATTTAGAAAGCATATTGAATATTTTCATTAATTTTTAAAGTATTTTTTACTGTTTGTTAAAAAGTAAATTCAGCAAATATTTATTAAACAAATGCTAAGTGTTAAAGATTATTTTAAAGAATGTTCTGATTTTGAAAAGATAATGTATTAAATAACTTGATTTAATATTAATTTTAATTACTTGCTTAAATTGTCAACCACTAACCCTTTTGCAAGTTCAATTTTTATTACACATCATCATGATGAATATATCAAGCAAGGTCCAATAAAACACTGGGTTAAATTCAATCAATCTACTGTTATGGTACACATGTCTCTTGTCAGTATCTTGGTACCTCTTTGGCTAACATTGTTCATTAAGGCAGTAAAAGTGTCTGTATTTAGTTTGGCTGTTACAAAGCATATTCGAGTCTTTGTTCAATCCAAACCAGATTTGACCCTTTCCATGGCTCAAGAAGTAATGCAAGCACCTCTTATTATGCTAATTTTACCTTCCAAGGTGACTCTGAATTACTGAAAAGGGCACTTAAGAAAATTATTGATTTCTGGTTTACTTGTATTGGTCATTATTTGGCTTTCAGTTCAGTCGCTCAGTCGTGTCCAACTCTTTGCAACCCCATGAACTGCAGCACGTCAGGCCTCCCTGTCCATCACCAAAGCCTGGAGTCCACCCAAACCCATGTCCATTGAATCGGTGATGCCAACCAACCATCTCATCCTCTGTCGTCCCCTTCTTCTCCTGCCCTCAATCTTTCCCAGCATCAGTGTCTTTTCTAATGAGTCACTTGTTTGTAGGAGCAAAAATATTTTTGGTATTTTTCTTTAAAATTATGACTTTTAGTTGTTTATTTGTATGGTTTTATGTATCATCATTATTTAGAAATGGAAATTAGCCTGCTTGCTAAAATGTTCAAACACTATAAAATGATAAAGGGTGCAAAGGAAATCTCCTTCCCACTGTGACCAGTTATGTTTCTAAAGCAACTACTCTTCCTAGCATTTTGTCTTTTGTTTCAGATAAATCTATACATATATGAATCTATAGATGTCTCCCTCTTTCCATACATAAGGGGGATTGTCATAGTAGATAAATAGATAAATAAATACATACATAAGCTGCTTGACTATCTTTATTTCTCCTTTATTTTCCTAAAAAGGTATTATAGCACATGCCTATAAACTTTCTCCCTTTTCAGTTTTTTCTTACTTAGCATTATATTTTAAATGGTTTAACTTTGAAAACAAATTTATCAATTAGTATTATGGCAAGAAGGATACCTTCATGAACTGTTTGCTTCATTTCAGCTTTCTCTTTTAAGATATCAAGTTTTATGTGCATTTGAACTTCCCAGCAACGAGACCAATATTTCAAATATCCATTTCAGTACATCCTTGACTTTCTAAATTTACAGCTGATTTTGCCAACAGCTGTGCGGTTAGATGAGTACTTTCATCTTTTTTCTTTTTTTTAATAATGTACCTGGTTGGCCTCTGGAAAAAGTGCTTTGGCTGCTGCAACACTCCGTGTGTTTTTGTGAATATCCCTCGTGACTTCTGTGTGTATTTCCATGTCTTTCAGAATAGCTAAATTTCATAATTTCCACTACCTATACATATTTTCAGTTGAACCTGTAATTTTAAATAATTTTGCCTAAATATAGACACTAAATAACACTAAAAAATGGATTGATGTTCACAAGAAATACTCTCCAAAAATTCATGATGATGAGAGGTGACTATGATGTTGCATTTTCAGAACTAAGACTTGAGCAAAAATTGCTGAATGAAATCAAACTACTTTATGGTAGTTTTATTCTGAAGGCAACATTTTTTTTTAATTGCTTCATAAGGTGATAAAATTAGTTTGCAAAAACAAACAAAACAAAATAGCCAACTAGCTTTACGTGTTCCAAGGACTCCCTTGCACACTTGCAAACGGCACCCCCCATCCTCTGGTGACCTCACAGCTGTCCTGCTCTGGGGCGCTGTGTTATCATACAGCTCCTACTCACTCTGACTTGACTATAGCTCAAAAGACGTCTCCACCAAACTCCCACAGGCCAGATTACCCACCACTTAGAATCCAGTCTTTTTTTTTCTTTACTCTACATTCTCCCACAGACAGAAGACAATTGATTTGGAAAGAAAAATATGACTGGTTTTGTTGTGCATAAAATAAAACCTTTACAATCATTTATGATGTATTTCCCCAAATCTGCAAATGATGATAATCAAGTGGTGATGTTATGAGGAAGACGCCACATTCCAGGAAGGGAGAGTATCTGTCTTCACACTTTGACCTGTAGAATAGTTTTCTTTGGGCTGGTTGTCTAATATATTTTTTTTTTTTTTTGCAGGAAATAGAGATACTTATTCAGGCAGGGTGTGGAGTGCAAGGATCATATTAGTTGATGATCAATAGGTGTGTGGGTGGAGACCAGAAAGACCTTCACAATCATATGTTCCTTTTTGCCAATGACAGTGCTATATTTTTCAGAGGTGGATGATTGGACATATTAGAAATGTGCAAACCAAGGTCTTGAAACTGTAGCCAAGTGGCCGAAGGCAGACCTGTGGGTGAGAATTCTCCAGAAGTGCCTGCAGAGTTAAGGTTTACTATCCACGTGTGCTTCCTTCTCTATTCTAGCTCTGTACCTTATCGTATAACTATTTCCATGTTGCATTTGTCTATGTCTCTTCTACTGATTTTACTGGCTTATGAGTTTCCAAACTACCAGTTCAATTTTGTGTGAGCAGCCTGAGCACAGAATCTGATTGTTCATAATTTCTATAATCTATATAAACCTGTAGCATAAAATAATAATAACCAGCTCATTGCATTGCTGAAATTGAGTGTATGTGTGTGTAGTGGTAGAGGAATTGCCAGGCATCATGGCAGGCATTTTACCTATAATGCTAACTATCATTTTTGTTGTTGTTACTGTTACTTAGTACTCTTTGTTACGCTAAAAGGAAAGGAATTGATGTGTCAACTAGCTTACATGTAGATTTTAGTAGATAATAGATATATCAACAGTTGCTTAATCTGAAAAAGATATTAGTTGAAATGAGAGAATGAAACAAAAATGATAAATAGATATTGATCTGAACTTACCCTGAGTTCAAATTTAAATATGTATAGTTAAGTTTTCAATTTCTACATCTCTTTTTTTAAATTTCAGGTCTATATTGCTTGTTTCTATGAGATATGTGTGAGCTTTATACTGAATTATCTATGTCTATTTCCCAAAGGACTTCAAAATGTTTCAGACATTCAATAATTTTTTTGTGTATGTGTTAGTTGCTCAGTTGGGTCTGACTCTTTATGACCCCATGAACTGCAGCCCACAAGGCTCCTCTGTCCATAGGATTCTCCAGGCAAAAATACTGGAGTGGGTTCTCATTAACTTCTCCAGGGGATCTTCCCAACCCAGGGATCAAACTCGGGTATCCTGCATTGCAAGCAGATTCTGCTTTTGATCCAAACTAATTTTCCAGTTGATAGTGGCATATACTTTTTTTGTCATAAAATGTATTTCCATTTTTTTAACTTTTAGAAAATATTGTCAACATATGTGTGCCATGTAAAACTTTATTGATTTTGAAAAGAAATAGAATAACACATGAAGCCTGAAAAAGTTTCCTTCTCTAGAAATGATCATTTGAAGGAACAGGTGCTTTTATTTGCAAGAAATAAGTAAAGCAGGTGAAATAGAGTACATAGTTTACTGGTACATATGGGACTTAACTTATTTTGCTAGTGCAAATTATTTTCTTTTAAATCCCACTAATTTTGAATCTGCATGCTCAAAATTCTCCAAGCTAGGCTTCAAAAATATGTGAACCAAGAACTTCTAGATGTTCCAGTTGAATTTAGAAAAGGTAGAGGAGCCAGAGATCAAATTGCCAACATTCATGGAATAATAGAAAAAGCAAGAGAATTCCTAAAAAAAATCTACTTCTGCTTCATTGACTATGCCAAAGCCTTTGTGTGGATCACAACAAACTGTGGAAAATTCTTAAAGAGATGGGAATACCAGAATACCTGGCCTGTTTTCGGGCTTCCCTGATAGCTCAGCTGGTAAAGAATCTGCCCACAATGCAAGAGACCCCGGTTCAATTCCTGGGTCAGGAAGATCTGCTGGAGAAGGGATAGGCTACCCACACCAGTATTCTTGGGCTTCCCTTGTGGCTCAGCTGGTAAAGAATCCACCTACAAGGTAAGAGACCTGGGTTCAATCCCTGGGTTGGGAAGATCCCCTGGAGAAGGGAAAGGATACCCACTCCAGTATTCTGGCCTGGAGAATTCCATGGACTGTACAGTCCATGGGGTTGCAAAGAGTTGGACATGACTGAGCTACTTGTAATTCCACTTTCTTTCACCTGTCTCCTGAGAAACCTGTATGCAGGTCAAGAAGGAACAGTTAGAACCAGACATGAAACAATGGACTCATTCAAAATTGGGAAAGAAGTACGTCAAGGCTATATATACTCACCTTGCTTATTTAACATATGCATAGTACATTAGGGAGTTGGTGATGGAAAGAGAGACCTGGCGTGCTGCAGTTAATGGGGTCTCAAAGAGTCAGACACGACTGAGCAACTGAACTGAACTGAACTGATAGTACATTATGTGAAATGCTGGGCTAGATGAAGCACAAGCTGAAATCAAGATTGCAGGGAGAAATAGCAATAACATCAGATATGCAGATAAAATCACTGTTATGGCAGAAAGTGAACAAGAACTAAAGAGCCTCTTGATGAAGTTGAAAGAGGAGAGTGAAAAAGCTGGCTTAAAACTCAGCATTCAAAAAACAAAGATCATGGCATATGGTCCCATCACTTCATAACAAAGAGACGGGAAACAATGGAAATAGTGACAGACTATTTTCTTGGGCTCCAAAATCACTGAAGATGGGGATGCAGCCATGAAATTAAAAGACACTTGCTCCTTTGAAGGAAAGTTATGACCAACCTACACAGCATTTTAAAAAGCAGAGACCCGGTGTTCATCACAGCACTGTTTATAATAGCCAGAACACGGAAGCAACCTAGATGTCCATCAGCAGATGAATGGATAAGAAAGCTGTGGTACATATATACAATGGAGTATTACTCAGCCATTAAAAAGAATACATTTGAATCAGTTCTAATGAGGTGGATGAAACTAGAGCCGATTACTTCACAGAGTGAAGTAAGCCAGAAAGAAAGACACCAATACAGTATACTAATACATATATATGGAATTTAGAAAGATGGTAATGATAACCTTGTATGTGAGACAGCAAAAGAGACACAGATGTATAGAACAGACTTTTGGATTCTGTGGGAGAGGGAGAGGGTGGGATGATTTGGGAGAATGGCATTTAAACATGTATACTATCAGGTAAGAAATGAATCATCAGTCTAGGTTCGATACAGGATACAGGATGTTTGGGGCTGGTGCACTGGGATGACCCAGAAAGATGACATGGGGAGGGTAGTGGGAGGGGGAGTTCAGGATTGGGAACTCATGTACACTCCTGATGGATTCATGTCAATGTATGGCAAAACCCATCACTTCATGGAAAATAGATGGGGAAACAGTAGAAACAGTGTCAGACTTTATTTTGGGGGGCTCCAAAATCACTGCAGATGGTGATTGCAGCCATGAAATTAAAAGACGCTTACTCCTTGGAAGAAAATTTATGACCAACCTAGATAGTATATTCAAAAGCAGAGACATGACTTTGCCGACTAAGGTCCATCTAGTCAAGGCTATGGTTTTCCCAGTGGTCATGTATGGATGTGAGAGTTGGACTGTGAAGAAGGCTGAGTGCCGAAGAATTGATGCTTTTGAACTGTGGTGTTGGAGAAGACTCTTGAGAGTTCCTTGGACTGCAAGGACATCCAACCAGTCCATTCTGAAGGAGATCAACCCTGGGATTTCATTGGAAGGAATGATGCTAAAGCTGAAGCTCCAGTACTTTGGCCACCTCATACGAAGAGTTGACTCATTGGAAAAGACTCTGATGCTGGGAGGGATTGGGGGCAGGAGGAGAAGGGGACGACCAAGGATGAGATGGCTGGATGGCATCACGGACTCGATGGACATGAGTCTGAGTGAACTCCAGGAGTTGGTGATGAACAGGGAGGCCTGGCGTGCTGCGATTCATGGGGTCGCAAAGAGTCGGACACGACTGAGCGACTGAACTGAATTGAACTGAACTGGCAAAACCAATGCAGTATTGTAAAGTAAAAAAAGTAAATAAATAACATAAATTTTAAAAATAAATTAATTAAAAAAAAAAAAGCAGAGACATTGCTTTGCCAACAAAGGTCCGTCTAGTCAAAACTATGGTTTCTCCAGCAGTCATGTTAGCGTTCGACCCTAAAGAAAGCTGAGCACTGAAGAACTGATGCTTTTGAACTGTGATGTTGGAGAAGACTCGAGAGTCCCTTTAACAACAAGGAGATCAAACCAGTCGTTCCTGAACATTCATTGGAAGGACTGATGCTGAAGCTGAAGCTCCAATACTTTGGCCACCTGATCTTAGAGCTGACTTATTGGAAAAGACCCTGATGCTGAGAAAGATTGAAGGCAGGAGGAGAAGGGGATGACAGAGGATGAGATGGTTGGATGGCTCCCCTGACTCAACAGACATGAGTTTAAGCAAGCTCCGAGAGATGGTGAAGGACAGGGAAGCCTGGTGTGCTGCAGTCCATGGGGTCACAATGAGTCAGGCATGACTGAGCGACTGAACATCAACAATGTTGAAAATGCTTTGGAATGTTTAGATTTAATTGTGGGGGATGAATATTATTTATTGGTTAATCTTTTATTTTTAAAAGTAAAAAGCATTTTAAGAAATAGCTTTAAAGGGGAGAGAAGAAAAGAGAGAGTGACGGAGAGACATAAGGAGCAGGAGAAGCAGGGGCAGGGGAGAGGGAAGAGAGAAAAAATACCATCATTTTTGTGGTTACAATTGGACTCATTTCTTTATGAAATGTCCAGAACACAGTTTATCTGAAAGAAAATTCATAGAAATGTTTTCAATTATAACTGAACATCTGGTTCCCAATGATTATATAAAAAACAGTAATTATTCTGAATAGTACTATAAAGAGAAAAAATCAAGCTCTTTTTCCAGTGGCACTGATTCAGAAGCCATTACTCAAAGGTCATAATAATGAAAGGTACTAACAGTCTAAATGATATGAATTCCATCTGATTAGGTTGGTTCACAAACCTCTCAGAACTATAATTATGTGGAAAAAGGAAATTGTGAAGATGTCACAGGCCATGGAAGGCATATTTCCATCACCAATAAATGGGTTTTCCTTGCTTTTGAGACACAGGGCTTTAAATAAAGCATCTGATAGCAGAGACTGCGATGGTACATCTATAATTGCATCTTACATCTTGTATCTTATAAAAGATAGACAGAATCAAGGAAAAACTTACACTTACAATATGATGTCAGCTGATCAAATAACAATTGCATTTAAGATGCAGAGATATGCCATGTCATGAGAATTAGTTGAACTGGACACTATTCACATGATGTCTGGAATATAGACTCACACTGTAAAAGTGTCCGAGTTGATAAATCAACAGAAATGTAAGTTTGAATAATACCAATAACTCATATGTAAGTACAAATTTATGATCTTTTAAAGCACTTGAGTAAATTGTTATAGCTGGCATTTATCATAGTTTTGATAAATTAAACATGAAAGTGTCATAATAACCATTTTTTATCCACAGTATAATACAAATGCTCAACAATGTTGAATCAGACAGATCTAAATTAGCAAATAAGGCATTAGAATCAGTCTCTTAAATTTCAGATAAGTGCTCCTTTTAATGAGAGAGTACTAATTATTCTCCACACTCTCTCCATCCACAGGGGTCCATTTATTAGATCCTCTGTGCAGAAACTGGAGTTTCTCTTGAGGTTTTTGCCACTAGGTTGCTGTGAATACCCTGTGACTTGTGTCAACTCTTGGGATAAAGTCTTTTGAAACATGGAAAACTCACTCTCTTGTCATTTGGGTCTTCAAAATTTTGACTTCCTTCCACAATTTGCCTGTTTTCATTTACTTTTTAGAATACTATCCAGGTGTTTCAGACCTTAACTGGTGGCTCAGGTGGTAAAGAATCTACCTGCAATGCCAGAGACCCAGGTTCAGTTCCTGGGTTGGAAAGATACCCTGTAGAAGGGAATGGCTACCCACTCCAGTATTCTTGCTTGGAGACCCCATGGGCAGAACAGGGTGGGCTACAGTCCATGGGGTGGCAAAGAGTTGGAACGGCTGAGCAACTAACACTTTAACTTTCACTTTTCAGGTGTTTCCAGTTTATTTATTTTTTTGTACGGATTTTTTTTAGTTGTAATAAGCAGGAGGGATGGGGAATAGTGGGTTCTTACCACTATAGCATACTAGAACTCTCTATTATTGATTTCATAGAATATCATCATAAAGGAATTTAAAGCATCCAAAAAAGATGCTGTTTCTATTGTCCCCATCTACTTGCCATGAAGTGATGGAACCAAGTGCCATGAACATTTTTTGAATGTTGCATTTTAAATTAGCTTTTTCATTCTCTTCTTTCACCTTCATCTATGACAAACCTAGAAAGTATATTAAAAAGCAAAGATATCACTTTTTTCCAGAAAGGTCTGCATAGTCAAAGTTATGGTTTTTACAGTAGTCATGTACAGATGTGAGAGTTGGACCATAAAGAAGGCTGAGTGCTGAAGAATTGATGCTTTTGAACTGTGGTGTTGGAGAAGACTCTTGAGAGTCCCTTAGACTGCAAGGAGATTAAACCAGTCAGTCCTAAAGGAAATCAACCCTAAATACTCATTGGAAAGACTAAAACTGAAGCTCCAATGCTTTGGTCATTGATGCAAAGAGTGGAGTCATTGGATAAGCCCCTGATGCTGGGAAAAGACTGAGGATGGGAAAAGAGGAGGTAACAGAAGATGAGTTGGTTGGATGGCATCATTGACTCAATGGATGTGAGTTTGAGCAAATTCCAGTAGCTAGTGAAGGACCGCAAAGGTATGCTTCAGTCCATGGGGTCAAAAAAACTTGAACAAGCCTGAATGACTGAAAAACAACAGCAATAAAAGGTGCTAGTGTCCTAGGTACCATATTTTCGAATCCAAAGTTAGTCTTCTGCATCTGACAACCTTGATCTCACATTCCTGAAAATGTTGGCTTCTCATGGTCCTCTTCAACAAATCTGATCTTGGTTTTCTTTTTATTTTTGGCATCTTTTTCTCAGCCTAACCCTTAAAATCTGAGTTGCCTATTAAACTGTCTTGGTCCCATTGTTTTGTTGAGGCTAATCATGCAATTTCATCAATTCTACTTCTGACAACTGCTTATATGCTGATGATTCATAAATATTTATTTCCTGCTCAAATCAGACCCTAAAGTTTCTTTTTTGCTCATGTCTTAAATGCTGGTTAATCATACCCCTGGTTCTTTCCATAGTCATTCAGCAGGTCCTACCTGGAAACTCCTCCCCAAATATGCTACACGCCATAAATGGCACTGTAATCGTCTTCAAAACTAGAGGCCTTCAAGTCACTCCACAGGCTCTTCCTCTTCACTCTCATTTCCTGACAAATGCAGCATCCTGTGTCCTAAATAATTTTTGCCTGCCTTTTCCATATTTCAATTATCTACTCTCAGCACCTGGTCCAAACAAATGCAAGAGCCCCTTCTCAGGCTTTCATCTTTCCTGCTGTTTTGCTCTTGTGTTCATACTGCTAAGTTCCTGTCAGAGAGTCCCACCTAAAATACAAACCAAGTCATGCATCTTCTCAGCCAATATTCTTCAACTGTTCCACTCCTCCTGCCAGATGGGATTCAGACTCCCATGCAAATTGGTTTTGGAGCAGATTTGCTTTAACTGCAACTCATTAATCTACTTATCTACATCAATTTCCACTCCTTTTCTTTCACTTTGTGTTTGAGTCTAACACCAACCCATGTATATTTTCCTGGACCCACCGTGGGGTTTCAGGCCACTATGTTGGGGCTTCCCTGATGGCTTAGATGGTAAAGCGTCTGTCCACAATGCAGGAGATCTGGGTTTGATCCCAGGGTTGGAAAGATCCCCTGGAAAAGGAAATGGCAACCCATTCCAGTACTGTTGCCTGGAAAATCCCATGGACGAAGGAGCCTGGTAGGCTACAGTCCATAGGATTGCAGAGAGTCAGACACGACTGAGCAACTTCACTTTCATGTCATAATTTGATTAACACTAATGTAATAACATCTGGAGGGAACATTCCCAAGGACCCTCGGGCAGGTGGCTGCCCTGGCGAGGGGAGCACAGGAGCCTGCCCATGATACACCAGATCACCCCTAGCTCACTTCTTGTGCTGCCTGGCAGCACAGAGCCTGGGGCAATGGCAGGGAGAGCAAGAAGTGACAAATAGATTCAAGGGATTAGACCTGATAGACAGAGTGCCTGAAGCAAGATGTATATAGCTTCCTGACATTGTATAGCAGGCAGTGATCAAGACCATCCCCATTAAAAAAAAAATGCAAAAACACAGTTTTTCTGAGGAGGCCTTACAAATAGCTGAGAAAGGAAGAGAAGTGAAAAGCAAAGGAGAAAAGGAAAAGTATGCCCATCAAATGCAGAATTCCAAAGAAAAGAAAGGAGAGATAAGAAAGCCTTCCTCAGTGATCAATGCAAAGAAATAGAGGGAAAAGATAGAATGGGAAAGACTAAAGATCTCTTCAAGAAAACCAGAGATACCAAGGGAACATTTCATGCAAAGATGGGCTTGATAAAGGACAGAAATAGTATGTACCTAACAGAAGCAGAAGATGTTAAGAAGAGGTGGCAAGAATACACAGAAGAACTGTACAAAAAGATCTTCAGGACCCAGATAATCACAATGGTGTGATCACTCACCTAGAGCCAGACATCCTGGAATGTGAAGTCAAGTTGGCCTTAGGAAGCATCACTACAAACAAAGCTAGTGGAGGTGATGGAATTCCAGTTGAGCTATTTCAAATCCTAAAAAATGATGCTGTGAAAGTGCTACACTCAGTATGCCAGCACATTTGGAAAACCCAGCAGTGGCCACAGGACTGGAAAAGGTTAGTTTTCATACTAATCCCAAAAAAGGCAATGCCAAAGAATATTCAAACTACCACACGATTGCATTCATTTCATAGGCTAGCAAAGTAATGCTCAAAATTCTCCAAGTTAGGCTTCAACCATATATGAACCATGAACTTCCAGATGATCAAGCTGGATTTAGAAAAGGCAGAGGAACCAGAGATCAAAATGCCAACAACTGTTGGATCATTGACTATACCAAAGCCTTTGGATGTGTAGATCACAACAAAATGTGGAAAATTCTTAAAGAGATGGGAATACAAGACAACTTTACCTGCCTCTTGAGAAATCTGGATGCAGGTCAAGAAGCAGCACTTAGAACTGAACATGGAACAACAGACTGGCGCTCCAAATTGGGAAGAAGTATGTCACGGCTGTATATTGTCACCTTGCTTAAGTAACTTATATGCAGAGTACATCATGTGAAATGCCAGGCTGGATGAAGTGCAGGCTGGAATTAAGATTGCCGGGAGAAATATCAATAACCTCATATGTGCAGATGACACCATTCTTACAGCAGAAAGTGAAGAGGAACTAAAGAGCTTCTTGATGAAAGTAAAAGAGGAGAGTGAAAAAAACTGGCTTAAAACTCAACATTCAAAAACAAAAATCATGGCATCCAATCTCATCACTTCATGGCAAATAGATGGGGAAACTATGGAAATCATGACAGACTTTATTTTCTTGGGCTCCAAAATCACTGCAGATGTTGACTGCAGCCATGAAATTAGAAGACACTTGCTCCTTGGAAGAAAAGCTATCTATGATCAACCTAGACAGAATTTTAAAAAGCAGAAACATTACTTTGTCAACAAATGTCCATCTTCAAAGCTGTGGTTTTTCCAGTAAGTTATGTATGGATGTGAGAGTTGGACTATAAAGAAAGCTGAGCACCGAAGAATTTATGCTTTTGAACTGTGGTGTTGAAGACTCTTGAGAGTCCCTTGGACTGCAAGGAGATCCAACCAGTCCATCCTAAAGAAATCAGTCCTGGATGTTCTTTGGAAGGACTGATGTTGAAGCTGAAACTCCAGTACTTTGGCCACCTGATGTGAAGAGCTGACTCATTTGAAAAGACTCTGATGTTGGAAAAGATTGAGGGCAAGAGGAGAAGGGGACGACAGAGAATAAGATGGTTGGATGGCATCACCGACCCAATGGACATGTGTTTGGGTGGACTCCGGGAGTTGGTGATGGACAGGGAGGCCTGGCGTGCTGCAGTTCATGGGGTTGCAAAGAGCTGGACATGCTGAGCGACTGAACTGAACTGAACAGATACTATGAACTAACTTCATTTTTTATTATTCAATTAATGAGATTCATATCACAAAGCTTAGAAAACATTGTCAAGTGAAAGAAAAAAATGTTAAAATCACCTAGAATCCTACCATCCAGAAGAACCACTTGGACATTTTGCACATTTTTAAATATATTCTTTTCTTTTGAAAAATATGTCAAGTCAGCTATTTCCTTGAAGAGATCTCTGACTTCAGCAAATTTTCTAAGGACAAATCTTCTCAAGGATGAAAGGAATGCCCTTGAGATTCCTGGTCATAACCATCAAGATTTAGCAAATTCTAGACACAAAAGCAGAAATTAATATTAGCTGAATTTCAAAATGAAAAATAAAATTCCAATGGTGAGTTTAAGCTGAGGATTCGAGAAGAGTGAGGCTGACTTGGAACATCCAGCACAAGATTAATCAAAAAGTGTAAGGAATGACTTCAAGTATACCTAATGTCACAACAGCATTTTCTGCAATTAAAAATCTCTACTTTCTTGTTATCAAGGAAGCCAACGCTTTCAGGGTAGTCTGTGAGTAATTTTACATATATTATTATTATTGATAATAAAATGCACAGTAATTCACCTTTTATAAAACACTGACTTCAGACCTTTCCTGTCATGGAATGTATTTGGGTTGTGCAGAGAAGCATGAATATAATTTATTTTAAAAATTCAAATTCCAGAGATTTCTCAGAAGATTCAAAGATAGTATAATTTGTCGGAGACAAATTTTAAGCTCTTTCAAAGATGATTGCAAGTTAACATCCTTTTGTGAGTATTAAAATCTTTATAGCCTCTGAAACTAATTTAGTTACTTACATAATTTTAATTATTATAATTCTTAAATATTAATTTCACAATTTAAACTAATTCATAACATTATATTGACTTATTAACAAAATTAACAATTAGGTGAATTTATTTATTCTTTCAACAGGCCCCCCCCAAAATAAACTTTCTTTAGGTGAAATATACATTTGAAATTAATCATTATACAAAATCTCACTGGTATAAGAAAATTAACATACTTTAGGAGTGCTAAGAATAATCTCATAGAAGCAGAATAATATAATACCACTTGTTAAAAAATAAAACTTATTCATTCAGTTATTATTCTATAAACACTTGTCACACCAAAACTGTGTGGAAGAACTCTGCATAGGATGCAAAGAGAAGTGAGGCTCTCATGCTTGGAGGAGCTAATCAGTGAAATAGGAAAGGAAGCAATTACAAAACAATGTTGCAAGCATTATAATCAGCCTGAGTGTGATGAGTTTGGGGAGCACAAAGAAAGATGGGTGCCTTAAATCTAAACACCCAAGTGGCTTTTTCTGAAGACTAAAGAAATAACATAACTTGCACATGTATTTGTGGCTATTTTTTAAACACATCTAAATGTGTCTTGAATAAAATTAATAATCATTGGTAGCATTTTCTTTTTGCAATAACTTTGAGTAAACATATCCAAAAGTCATGAATCTTGTTAATAAATATATGTATGTATGCTTAGTTGCTCAGTCATGTCCAGCTGTTTTGTGACCTCATGGACAATAGCTCACCAGGTTCCTCTGTTCATGGAATTCTCCAGGCAAGAATTCTAGAGTGGGTAGTGTTTCCCTTCTCTACGGGATCTTCCCTACCCAGGGATCAAACCCACATCTCTTGCATCTCCTGCACTAGCAAGCAGATTCTTTACCACTGTGCCATCTGGGAAACCTGATATGTATATGTACACATACATATATTTTTGTGGGGTTTTTTTTGCTAATTTAATTTAAAAAATTCTTAAAAATTAGAGATCCATCATTTTGTCTCCTGAACTTGTTTCTATAATGCACCTATTTTAGTGAGAGTGAGTTACCTAGGAGTACCAAGTAGGTTTTAGTCTTGATTGACTGCTGAAGATCATCTGAAGTGCAATGGTGATAAGATTACTAAAAGCATCTGGACTAAGTGGGAACCAATATGGTTATTGATGATAGTTTGCTGTTGTTGTTTAGTCACTAACTCATGTCCTACTCTTTGCAGCCTCTGTCCATGTGATTTTCCCAGGTAAAAATACTGGAGTTGGTTGCCATGTCCTTCTCTAGGGGGGATCTTCCCAAACCAGGAATGGAACCAATGTCTCTTGCATTGACAGGCGATATTTACCGCTGAGCCACCAGTAAAGTGCTATTGGCACAGGAAATGAGAATCATGACCCACTGTGCATGCCACTGCTAAGTGGGTTCATCACAGAGCTGTCACCTGAGGAACATCATGAATAAGGAGGGACATTAAAATTAAATGCTCGGTTCAGTTGCTCACTCATGTCCGACTCTTTGCTACCCCATGGATTGCAGCACACCAAGCTTCATTGTCCATCACAAACTCCCAGTGGTTGTTCAAACTCATGTGCGTTGAGTTGGGGATGCCATCCAACCATATCATCCTCTGTCTTCCCCTTCTGCTCCTGCCTCCAGTCTTTCCCAGGATCAGGGACTTTTCCAACAACTTGGTTCTTCACATCAAGTGGCCAAAGTATTGGAGCTTCAGCTTCAGCATCAGTCCTTCCAATGAATATTCAGGACTGATTTCCTTTAGGATTGACTGATTGGCTCTCCTTACAGTACAAGGAACTCTCAAGAGTCTTCTCCAACACCACAGTTCAAAAGCATCAATTCTTCGGCACTCAGCTTTCTTTAGAGTCCAACTCTCACACCCATGCATGACTACTGGAAAAACCATAGCTTTGACTAGGTGCACGTTTGTTGACAAAGTAATGTCTTTGCTTTTCAATATGCTATCTAGGATGGTCATAGCTTTTCTTCCAAGGAGCAAGTGTCTTTTAATTTCATGGCTGCAGTCACCATCTGCAGTGAATTTGGAGGTCCTCAAAATAGTCTCTCACTGTTTCCGTTGTTTCCCCACCTATTTGCCATGAAGTGATGAAACCAGATGCCATTATCTTAGTTTTCTGAATGTTGAGTTTTAAACCAACTTTTCCACTCTGCTCTTTCACTTTCATCAAAAGGCTCTTTAGTCTTCTTTGCTTTCTGCCATATGGGTGGTGTCATTAGCATACCTGAGATTACTGGTATTTCTCCCACAAACTTGATTCCAGCTTGTGCCTCATCGAGTGTGGCATTTCTCATGATGTACTCTGCATATAAGTTGCATAAGCAGGGTGACAATATACAGCCTTGACGTACTCCTTTCCCAATTTGCAACCAGTCTGTTGTCCCATGTCCAGTTCTAACTCTTGCTTCTTGACCTGCACACAGGTTTCTCAGGAGGCAGGTGAGATTGTTTGGTATTCCCGCCTCTTGAAGAATTTTCCACAATCTGTTATGATCCACACAGTCAAAGGTTTTGGCATAATCAATAAAACAGAAATAGATTTTTTATCTGGAATTCTCATCCATCCAATGGATGTTGGTGTTTTGATCTCTGGTTCCTTTGCTTTTCTAAATCCAGCTTGAATATCTGGAAGTTCTCGATTCATACACTTTTGAAGCCTCACTTGGGGAATTTTGAGCATTACTTTGCTAGTGTGTGAGATGAGTGCAATTGTGCAATAATTTGAATATTCTTTGGCATTGCCTTTCTTTGGGATTGGAATGAAAACTGAGTTTTTCCAGTCCTGTGGCCTCTGCTGAGTTTTCCAAATGTCCTGGCATATTGAGTGTAGCACTTTCACAGCATCATTTTTAGGATTTGAAATAACTCAACTGAAATTCCATCACGTCCACTAGCTTTGTTCATAGTGATGCTTCCTAAGGCCCAGTCGACTACCCACTCCAGGATATCTGGCTCTAGGTGAGTGATCACACCACTATGATTATCTGGGTCATGAAGATCTTTTTTTGTATAGTTCTTCTGTGTGTTCTTGCCACCTCTTCTTAATATCTTCTGCTTCTGTTAGGTCCACACCATTTTTGTCCTTTATTGTGCCCATCTTTGCATGAAATGTTCCTTTGGTATCTATAATTTTCTTGAAGAGATCTCTAGTCTTTCCCATTCTATTGTTTTCCTCTATTTCTTTGATTGATCACTAAGGAAGGTTTTCTTCTTTCTTCTTGCTATTCTCTGGAACCCTGCATTCAAATGGGTATATCTTTCCTTTTCTCCTTTGCCTTTGGCTTCTCTTCATTTCTCAGCTATTTGTAAGGTCTCCTCAGACAACCTTTTGCCTTTTTGCATTTCTTATTCTTTGGGATGGTC
>NW_024070195.1:45382487-45429969 GCF_014754425.2 Oryx dammah
GTTTTCTATGTAGAGGATCATGTCATCTGCAAACAGTGAGAGTTTTACTTCTTCTTTTCCAATTTGGATTCCTTTTATTTCTTTTTCTGCTCTGATTGCTGTGGCTAAAACTTCCAGAACTATGTTGAATAGTAGTGGTGAAAGTGGGCACCCTTGTCTTGTTCCTGACTTAAGGGGAAATGCTTTCAATTTTTCACCATTGAGGATAATGTTTGCTGTGGGTTTGTCATATATAGCTTTTATTATATTGAGGTATGTTCCTTCTATTCCTGCTTTCTGGAGAGTTTTTATCATAAATGGATGTTGAATTTTGTCAAAGGCCTTCTCTGCATCTATTGAGATAATCATATGGTTTTTATTTTTCAATTTGTTAATGTGGTGAATTACATTGATTGATTTGCGGATGTTGAAGAATCCTTGCATCCCTGGGATAAAGCCCACTTGGTCATGGTGTACGATCTTTTTAATGTGTTGTTGGATTCTGATTGCTAGAATTTTGTTGAGGATTTTTGCATCTATGTTCATCAGTGATATTGGCCTGTAGTTTTCCTTTTTTGTAGTATCTTTGTCAGGTTTTGGTATTAGGGTGATGGTGGCCTCATAGAATGAGTTTGGAAGTTTCCCTTCCTCTGCAATTTTCTGGAAGAGTTTGAGTAGGATAGGTGTTAACTCTTCTTGAAATTTTTGGTAGAATTCAGCTGTGAAGCCGTCTGGACCTGGGCTTTTGTTTGCTGGAAGATTTCTGATTACAGTTTCAATTTCCGTGCTTGTGATGGGTCTGTTAAGATTGTCTATTTCTTCCTGGTTTAGTTTTGGAAAATTGTATTTTTCTAAGAATTTGTCCATTTCTTCCAGGTTGTCCATTTTATTGGCATATAATTGCTGATAGTAGTCTCTTATGATCCTTTGTATTTCTGTGTTGTCTGTTGTGATCTCTCCATTTTCATTTCTAATTTTATTGATTTGATTTTTCTCTCTTTGCTTCTTGATGAGTCTGGCTAATGGTCTGTCAATTTTATTTATCCTTTCAAAGAACCAGCTTTTGGCTTTGTTGATTTTTGCTATGGTCTCTTTTGTTTCTTTTGCATTTATTTCTGCCCTAATTTTTAAGATTTCTTTCCTTCTGCTAACTCTGGGGTTCTCTAATTCTTCCTTTTCTAGTTGCTTTAGGTGTAGAGTTAGGTTATTTATTTGACTTTTTTCTTGTTTCTTGAGGTATGCCTGTATTGCTATGAACTTTCCTCTTAGCACTGCTTTTATAGTGTCCCACAGGTTTTGGGTTGTTGTGTTTTCATTTTCATTAGTTTCTATGCATATTTTGATTTCTTTTTTGATTTCTTCTGTGATTTGTTGGTTATTCAGAAGCGTGTTGTTCAGCCTCCATATGTTGGAATTTTTAATAGGTTTCCTCCTGTAATTGAGATCTAATCTTAGTGCATTATGGTCAGAAAAGATGCTTGGAATGATTTCGATTTTTTTGAATTTATCAAGGTTATATTTATGGCCCAGGATGTGATCTATCCTGGAGAAGGTTCCATGAGCACTTGAGAAAAAGGTGAAATTCATTGTTTTGGGGTGAAATGTCCTATAGATATCAATTAGGTCTAACTGGTCTAATGTATCATTTAAAGTTTGTGTTTCTTTGTTAATTTTCTGTTTAGTTGATCTGTCCATATGTGTGAGTGGGGTATTAAAGTCTCCCACTATTATTGTGTTGTTGTTAATTTCCCCTTTCATACTTGTTAGCATTTGTCCTACATATTGCGGTGCTCCTATATTGGGTGCATATATATTTATTATTGTTATATCTTCTTCTTGGATTGATCCTTTGATCATTATGTAGTGGCCTTCTTTGTCTCTTTTCACAGCCTTTGTTTTAAAGTCTATTTTATCGGATATGAGTATTGCCACTCCTGCTTTCTTTTGGTCTCTATTTGCATGGAATATCTTTTTCCAACCCTTCACTTTCAGTCTGTATGTGTCCCTTGTTTTGAGGTGGGTCTCTTGTAAGCAGCATATAGAGGGTTCTTGTTTTTGTATCCAATCGGCCAGTCTTTGCCTTTTGGTTGGGGCATTCAATCCATTTACATTTAAGGTAATTATTGATAAGTATGATCCCGTTGCCATTTGTTTTATTATTTTGGGTTCGGGTTTATACTCTTATACTCCCTTTTTGTGTTTCCTGTCTAGAGAATATCCTTTAGAATTTGTTGGAGAGCTGGTTTGGTGGTGCTGAATTCTCTCAGCTTTTGCTTGTCTGTAAAGCTTTTGATTTCTCCTTCGTATTTGAATGAGATCCTTGCTGGGTATAGTAATCTGGGCTGTAGGTTATTTTCTTTCATCACTTTAAGTATGTCTTGCCATTCCCTCCTGGCCTGAAGAGTTTCTATTGAGAGATCAGCTGTTATCCTTATGGGAATCCCCTTGTGTGTTATTTGTTGTTTTTCCCTTGCTGCTTTTAATAGTTGTTCTTTGTGTTTGATCTTTGTTAATTTGATTAATATGTGTCTTGGGGTGTTTCGCCTTGGGTTTATCCTATTTGGGACTCTCTGGGTTTCTTGGACTTGGGTGATTATTTCCTTCCCCATTTTAGGGAAGTTTTCAACTATTATCTCCTCAAGGATTTTCTCATGGTCTTTCTTTTTGTCTTCTTCTTCTGGGACTCCTATAATTCGAATGTTGGAGCGTTTCATATTGTCCTGGAGGTCTCTGAGATTGTCCTCATTTCTTTTAATTCGTTTTTCTTTTTTCCTCTCTGATTCATTTATTTCTAACATTCTGTCTTCTATTTCACTAATCCTATCTTCTGCCTCCGTTATTCTATTATTTGTTGCCTCCAGAGTGTTTCTGATCTCATTTATTGCATTATTCATTGTATATTGACTCTTTTTTATTTCTTCTAGGTCCTTATTGAACCTTTCTTGCATCTTCTCAATCCTTGTCTCTAGGGTATTTATCTGTGATTCCATTTTGACTTCAAGATTTTGGATCATTTTCACTATCAATATTCGGAATTCTTTCTCAGGTAGATTCCCTATCTCTTCCTCTTTTGTCTGGTTTGGTGGGTATTTCTCCTGCTCCTTTACCTGTTGGGTATTCCTCTGTCTCTTCATCTTGGTTATATTGCTGCGTTTGGAATGGCCTTTTTATATTCTGGTAATTTGTGGAGTTCTCTTTATTGTGGAGCTTCCTCACTGTGGGTGGGGTTGTATCAGTGGCTTGTCCAGGTTTCCTGGTTAGGGAAGCTTGTGTTGGAGGTCTGGTGGGTGGAGCTGGGTTTCTTCTCTCTGGAGTGCAGTGGAGTGACCAGTAATGGGTTATGAGACGTCTAAAGTTTTGGAGTAACTTTGAACTGCCTGTATATTGAAGCTCAGGGGTGTGTTCCTGTGTTTCTGGAGAATTTGTGTGATATGTCTTGTTCTGGAACTTGTTGGCCCTTGGGTGGAGCTTTGTTTCAGTGTAGGTTTGGAGGCATTTGATGAGCTCCTATTGCTTAATGTTCCCTGAATTCAGGAGTTCTCTGATGTTCTCAAGCTTTGGACTTAAGCCTCCTGCTTCTGGTTTTCGGTTTTATTTTTACGGTGGTCTCTAGACTTCTCCATCTATACAGCACCAATGATATAGTATCTAGGCTAAAGATGAAAGGTTTCTCCACATTGAGGGGCACCCAGAGAGGTTCACTGGGTTACATGGAGAAGAGAAGAGGGAGGGGGTAGTTAGAGGTGACTGGAATGAGATGCGGTGAGATCAAAAGAGGAGAGAGCAAGCTAGTCGATAGTCACTTCCTTATGTGCGCTCCATAGTCTGGACCTCTCAGCGGTATTTACGGAGTTATACAGGGGAGAGGAGAGAGAGGAAGTAGACAGAGGTTGCCAGGAGGGTAAGAGAGAGGAATGAAAAGGAGAGAGACAGGTCCAGCCAGTAATCAGTTCCTTAGGTGCTCTCCACCATCTAGAACACACAGGGAATCACAGAGTTGGATATAGAAGAGATGGGGGGAGGGGGGGGGAGAGACAGAGGCCACCTGGTGGAGAAAAAGGAGAGTCCAAAAGGAGGAGAGAGTGGTCAAGCCAGTAATCTCGCTGTCAGGTAAGATTGGGTTATGAAATGTACAAGATTGACAACAAAAACCGAAAAGCAAAGATTAAAAACCTAGAGTAGAGGTTAGATTTTCAAAAATACAATGTTAAAGAGACGAAGCAGAAGGAAGAAAGAAAAAAAAGAGAAAAGATTAAAAAAAATAATAATAATATTAAGAAAAAGAAATAAGGGGAAAAAAATAAGGAAAAAAATATATATAAGAAAAAAAAAAAAAAACACCCAAGATTAAAAATGAAATACCAACAACAACCACGCAAAGACTATATATGGTGTTTGCTTTAAAAAAGTAGAGTCTTTTTTTTTTTTGAAAAGTAATAGTTATAGAAATATAAAGTAGAGAAATAGAAGACTTAACAGTTAAAAAAAAGTTTGAGAAAAAAAAAAAGAAAGCAAAAAAAAAAAAGGCAAAGAAAAAACCAAAAAAAAGCAAAAAAAAAAAAAAAAAGGAATGATTGTAAAAATTGTGAAGATATATCTGGCCCTTCTCTGATGTTGTGGGCCGTGTTGGTCACTTCCAAGGCGTTTCCCTCTGTTTAGCTTCTGTTTGCTGGTCTCTTCAGGGTCTGAATTCCGTCCTGACACATGGGGGCGGTGGTGGACACTTTTTTTTTTTTTAGGCTCACTAGTTCAGTCGCGCTGTGGGGCGGGGGGGATGCTGCAAACAAATAGCACTGTCGTGGGCACACAGCGTCTCAACCCCGCTGGACCTGTCTCCCCCCACAACGCACAAACCGCTCCGGCTCCACGGAGCTCAGCCAGGAACCATCCGAGGCCGGCCCCAGGCTTCGCGCACCTCCCCGGTCCAAGCCGCTCGGTTTTGGCGCCCAGGTAACCCTCAGAGGCACAAACTTGTTTGGGACTGCGCTCTGCGCCCCTCCCGGGTCCGAGCAGCTCGGGAGCTTGGCGAGCGCGGTCGCCGGGACTTGTCCCCTTCTCTGTTTCTACTGCTCAGTTTTCTGGGTGTACTGCTGGCGCTCCTTGTGAGGCGGGTGGTGACTGTCCGGCATCCCCTGAAGTCTCAGCAAAGAAGCCTGCCTGCCGCTTTTTAGGTAGTCTCTCCGGGGCTGCGATTGCCCCTTTCCAGCCCTTACAGCTCTGGCTGCCTGTCCCCGGCGGGGGATGGTCTGCAGCCGGCTATTTCCGTTCCGTCCTTTGTTCTGTGTGCGGTCCTGGCGGGGTCTTATGTTCGCGCTTTTCGCGTGGTAGCTATCCCCCAGCCTGGTTTGCTCGCCCAAGTTCGTTCGCTCTGGTTACGCGTGGGGCGTTTCTGCCCGCTTCTTACCGAGCGCGGCAGCCTGCGTCTCCCGCGCTTCCCTGCCCTGCCCCCACTTGCTAGCGGCGGCTGCAGGCGTCTGCGCGGCTTTTCCGCTGGGGGAGTTACTGTTGGGCTCGTAATCTGTTGGTTTTAATTATTTATTCGTTTTTCCTTCCTGTTATGTTGCCCTCTGTGTTTCCAAGGCTCGCCTTAGACTCGGCAGGTAGAGTGTTTCCTTGTGTTTGGAAACCTCTCTTCTTAGAATTCCCTTCCCGGGACGGGCTTCCCTTCCCTGGACGGGCTTCCCTTCCCGGGATGGAGCTCCCTCCCCACCTCCTTTGTCTCTTTTCTCGTCTTTTATATTTTTTCCTACCTGGTTTTGAAGACACTGATCTGCTTTTCTGGTTGCCTGATGTCCTCTGCCTGCCTTCAGAGGTTGTTTTGTGGAGTTTGCTCCGCGTTGAAATGATCTTTTGAGGAATTTGTGAGGGAGAAAGTGGTCTTCCCTTCCTATTCCTCCGCCATCTTAGGACCGCCTCCTGAAATTTTCTCAAAAATTCTTCCTTCTGTCTCCTCACAAACTCTTCCTGTATTTTTGAATTTCAAATTCTTTTCAGCTTGTATTCAGCTCAATTCAGTTACTCAGTCATGTCCCACTCTTTGCGACCCCATGAATCGCAGCACGCCAGGCCTCCCTGTCCATCTGTCCATCACCAACTCCTGGAGTCCACTCAGACTCGTGTCCATCCAGTCAGTGATGCCATTCAGCCATCTCATCCTCTGTTGTCCCCTTCTACTCCTGCCCCCAATCCCTCCCAGCATCAAAGTCTTTTCCAATGAGTCAACTCTTTGCATGAAGTGGCCAAAGTACTGGAGTTTCAGCTTTAGCATCATTCCTTCCAAAGAAATCCCAGGGTTGATCTTCAGAATGGACTGGTTGGATCTCCTTGCAGCTTGTATTAGAATAACTTCATGTCAATGTATGGCAAAACCAATACAGAATTGTAAAGTAAAATAAAAAATAAAGACAGAAAGAAAGAAAGAAAGAAAAAAAAAGCTTGATTGAAAGGAGACAATAGTAAGTCTTATAGTGTTCACTATGTCTTGAACCTCTCTCTAAACACATGGCATAGATTAATTTTCCAAATTATTAATTTTCAATATAGATGTATATAAACAATGTGACATTTTTATATCCACTTTTATAGATGGGCGATCTGAGGCATGAAGAAGTTACAAGCTCAGGGTAACTAGGTAAGCAGAGGAGCTAGAATTCAGCCTGGATTCAGATAATGCACTTTGAATTACTAGTGAGGGTGCCTCTGTAATGACTGCACTGTTTTATTTCTTCAATAGGGAGAGGATGAGATGATAACTTGAAGAGGTACACCACATTCCCGTCATGCTTTAGGTTTGGAGGACACAAACCAGGGACAAATTTCATGTGGACTTGAATGTGGAAAGTTAGGCACATGAGCGCATGCTCCTCTTCCCAGCTCTGCACGTGAACTCAGTAAAGGAGAGACCCAGTGAGTGCTTGCTAGTCATGCTAGTCTTCTTGCTGTGCTAGACTGGGGGATTGGGTTTACTAATCCAAGGAATAGTATAAACTGACTTAATGTTCTCTTTTCAGTTACTTGTATATTTGTTTATATTTTATATTTTCATTTAAGTATACTTGGCTTATGACATGTTTCAAGTTGTACAAGAGAGTTATTTGATATTTTTATACTAAAAGATAATACTCAAGTTAAGTCTAGTTACCATTTGTCACCTTTCAAAGTTACTACTGAATTTCCTATGCTGTATATTGCATCTCCCTGACTCATTTTGCAACTGGAAGTTTTTTCCCCTTAATCTCCAACACCTATTTTACTCATTGCCCACCTCTACACACTTTGGCAACTACCAGTTACTTCTCTGAATCTATGAGTCTCTTTCTGTTGTATGTTTGTTTATTTACTTTGCTTTTAGATTCTGCATGGAAATAAAATTGTGCAGTAATAGTCTGTCTTCATTTGACTTATTTCAGTTGGCAGTATACTCTCTGGGTCTATTTCTGCTGGTGGAAATTATAAGATATTAGTAATAGTCCATTGTGTATATATATACACATATATATATGTATAATATAGATAATAATATATATAAAAAATACATATATATACATATATACACACACATATATGTACATATACATATATATATGCAAAAATACATATATACATATACATATATAATACATATATATAATATATATAATACATATACATATATATGTACATATACATATATACATATACATATATATAATACATATATATAATACATATATACATGTATATATATAATACATATTATATTCCATGCCACATATTATTCCATTGTGTGTGGGTATATATATATATATATAACATATTTATTCATTAATTATTGATGGGTACTTAGGTTGTTTTCATGTCATGGCTATTACAAATAATGCAACAATTAGTATAGAGGTCTATATATTATTTCAAATTAATATCTTTTTTTTTCAGAAAAAAATACACAAGTGGAATTTCTGGGTCCTGTGATAGTTTTATTTTATTTTGGGGAAACTTCATACTGTTTTCTGTAATGGTTGTTCCAATTTATATCGCCACCAACAGTGACTGAGGACTCCCTTTCCTTCACACCCTCATCAACACTTGATGTTTGTTTTTGATGGTAGCCATTCTGACAGGTGTGAGGTGATATCTCATTGTGGTTTTGATGTGCATTCCCTTGATTCGTAGTCATCTGACTGGCCTGCTCGAGGGAGGATAAGCTGCAAGAACTAGTGGGTTGAGGGAAGGCTCCAAAGTGGGGCTTGCAGTCCTCACGGTGGTCATGATAGAATGAGCTCCTCTCAGTGGCTGCCACCTGGGAAGTCCTAGATGCTTCCTGCCTCTCTGGGAGGCTCTCCAGGATGAGCAAGTGGGTATTATAAGACTGCCTTCGAGCAAGTGCCTCTGTGCTGGGAGCAGAACGTGTGAAGTTTTGTGTGATCCCTGTGAGAGTGGAGTCTCTTTCCCACAGCCTTTGCCTCTCCTGTGTGCAAGCCCTGTTGGCCTTCACAGCTGGATGCTCTCGGTGCTTGTCTTGTCTTCCTGCTGCAAAGCTCCTGGGCCAGGGAGCCACCGTGGGGCTCAGCTACTCACGTCTTGTGGAAAGCCTCTGTCACTGTGGTTATCCCCTCATTGTGGTCACCTCCTTGGGGGTGTAGGGTTAACTATAACAAATCTCTGCCCCTCCACTGAATTTCCCTGTGTTTCCTTCTTTGTATCTTTTGTTGTGGAAAATTCTTTCTCCTAGTCTTCAGGTTGTCATTGTTGATAGTTACTCTGTGAAAAGTTGCAATCTTGGTGTGCCCTTGAGGGGAAATGAGCTTGGGCTCTTCCAACCCCACCATCTTGGCTGCACCAAAAATGCTTTGCTGCTGTCTTAACAAGGCTTCCCTGGTAGGTTTGCTGGCAAAGAATCCACCTGCAACCCATGAGAGTTCAATTTCTGGGTTGGGAAGATGCCCTGGAGGAGGATAGGCTACCCACTCCAGTATTCCTGGGCTTCCCTGGTGGCTCAGATGGTAAAGAATCCACCTGCAAATAGGGGAGACCTGGGTTGGATCCCTGGGTTCGGCAGACCCCATGGAGGAGGTCATGGCAACCCACTCCAGTATTCTTGCCTGGAGAATCCCCATGGACAGAGGTGCCTGGTGGGCTACCGTCCATAGGGTCAGAAAGAGTTGGATATGACCAAGAGACTAAGCACAGGCTCTCTTAACACCTAGGTTACTTTGTATCCCACACTGTATTAAAAGAAGTGTAAGAGAGTGTCTTGGTTCTCTGAAGTGGAGAACTAGGGAAAGTGAAAAACCAAACTAGTTTGAAACAGCTGAGCGTCATGGAATTGAGCCTGAGTCTGAAGACCGGATTCTAAGAAATCTTGAATTTAATGAACAGAACCTCAATATTATTATAGTAATGAGTTAAAACAAAACAAAAATGGCATCTTGTTCAATTCCACACTTTAACTTTTGTTTCCTTCTCTACTTTTTCTATAGGAATGGAATGTAGGAAATTGGGTAGAGAAGTTCCTTTAACCAGGAAATCACAGTTACAAAAGGATCAAAAATACATTACCACATTTTGTAATATAAATTGCAAAGTGACCCAACCTACACTGTGCAATTTGATTTTTTTTCCAATTTGATTTTTATAGTAATTCTTCTAAACTGATAGGAAATATTTCATCATCTCTACTTTAGAAAGGAAGAATAGGAAACAACAAATTTCAGTGACTTCCCCAAGTTGACACAGTGATTAAATGAGATGTTATCCAGATTTTCTGAATCCAACTCCTATGCTCCTTTTACTATAACCTTTGGATTTTATTTTTTTAATTTTTATTTATTTATTTAATTTATTTATTTTAAAATTTATTATTATTATTTTACTTTACAATATTGTGTTGGTTTTGCCACACATCAACAGGAATCCGCCATGGGTAGGATATCTCACTAGCCGACTCTCCAAAACTCCTTTCTCACTCTTGATTCTATGGCCCCCACCTAGTTTGGCAGGAAGTCCTACTCCCCATGAGGACCTCAGCTGATGATGAGTCTCTCTTTCGCAGCTATGCCATCTGGAACTTGATTTCTCTTTAGTTGCTGAGGCAGAGGAAGAGAGCTCTGAGTGGTCTCCTACCAGCAATTAAACACTTCATCATTCCTTCTCACAAACCATTATCCAGGAGTAGTCATAAGGTGGGGACTTTCAGCCTTCTGTGAGCCTGGACAGGGAGGGGGTATGGTGGTGAGTAAGCACCAGAAGTCTTCTGCCATGACAACCTTGGATGAATAATGTTCACAGGAATGACGTGAACATTAGAAATCATTAGGAAATAATTTCCCCTACCTGGGTTTTTTTTTTTTCAATTAATTTCTTTTTATACAAACAACAGTATCAAGGAATAAAATATATTTAAATTAACCCCAAACACATCATGTACACTAGCCACATTTAATGTGCCAACAGCCTGAAGGACAGCCAGCTAAAATCTTCCATACACTCTGTGAAAACAACGGCCTTTATTGTCCCGAGATTACTGACCATTCCTGGTTTAGGAACTGACCTTTTAGGTGCATCCAACTTAATGTCTAGACAGAGAGAAAGAATAAAAATAGCAGCATTTACTTATTAATTATTTTTTCCTGATAACAAGGCATTAAAAACTCCCAAGATCCACTGTATTATTTCAGATAGATAGAACTGTGATATTTTTTCAGTAGCTAGAAATATCAGGCAATTATAAGGATGGATTATCATTCAGTATTGCTCTGAACTCATGAAGCTTGAGAGAGTAGCTAGGTAAATGACCAGAGCAATTTTAAATCTTAGAAACCAAAGAAACAGTATGATTTAATGGAAAAAATGGTGGACTGCAGAGTCAAACGCCCTTGCTTTGGTTCTTGATTATGCCATTCATTGAGTCTCAGGCTGGCTGAATGTAAAAATATACAAATATTACAACTGTCTTACTGAGTAATTGTGAGAAACCAATGGGATAGTTTTTGTGAAAGCCCTCTCCAGACTGTCAAGCACTAAAATAAAAATAAGTTGTTACTGAAGATTTGTTGGATTGACATACAGGAAATGAAAGACCAAATCCTATGAAACGTAGGAACCAGTCTGGCCCTTACAAACGCAGCCAGAGGAACTTAACAGTTTTCAAGTCTCTTTCTTTCCTGATTCTTAGTGCTGACATCTAAACATGGTGAACTCTGCTCTTCCTTCCTCCACAAAAGTACAAGAAATTTGGAGTTCATTTCACGGTTAAGAACAATGTTCACTTTCATTATTATTATTCTTTCTAAATCCATTTTATGTAATCAGTGAAAAAGTTGTGTGTAGAAATAAAAACAAACAAAAAGCAGGGGAAAAGCTTTAACTTTTCAAGCATGCTGAAAAAAATGAAATAAAGTTTTCTTGTCTTGAAACATTTGCCTATAAAGACACTTCATATGATCAATTTGATGAGACGATCTAGTTTAAGGTAGATGTAATTTGCTCATTTGTTTCCAGCAAGTAACCTGAGCTCCTTCAAACAAAATGTGTGCCAGTGAGATCCTACAATGTACAGGATCAAGACTTGAACTTGACCAAATTTGGCAAACAAATTAGTCAAATAACATGAAATCTCACTGGGATGAAATATATGACTGGCATTGAAAAGCAACGTGCCTTTGTAATCGTAATAGTATTTTTGTTCAAGCTAATGAGTTGAGGAATAGATGTTAAAAAAAAAAAAACTCAAGTTTTTTGGCTGTAACACTCCTTTATACAAACTAATTCCTTTTGGAATATAATCCTTAGCTTTTTCTAGTGCTAAGATTTTAACATGTCATGTTAAACTACCTAAACAGCCAGATGGTTAGAGATTGCCTAACCATTTTTTGGATAGCATTGCTTCCAAAAGCAGGTAGTTAACCTATCTTCAGGACACCGATGAATATTTCCATATAGGAAGCTAACATGGGCAACAATCCAACCTTGCTGGGCCTGTTTCCTCTCAACTCTGTTCATCCATTCATTTATTCATTCCTTCACTCAACATATACTGTTGAAATTCCCTTTTGCTAGGCACCCTTCCAGGGGCTGGGAATGAAGCAGTAAGGAGGAAGGAGTTGAGGATGGGGGTTGGGATGGGGCTTTATAGAGACAGGGGGTATCTCTGAAGGGTTGAGAGGAGCCAGGGACCTAAATTAAACATCCAGACAAAACTTTAGAAGTAGAAATTGCAATTGCATTTGAAAGAAGACTGATCCATCAAAAGCCCAAGGTCAGAGTGTTCTTTTTGTATTTAAGAAAGAAGCAAATGTAACTACTTTAGCACAAGGAAGTGGAAGTAAGGTCCTTGAAGTTAAACCCTGCAGGGCCTTGGAGTTCAGAATGAGAGAATCATGGATTTGCTTTTAGATAGGATGGTTGCTATGGAAATACGGGGGGTAGGAGAGAAGGACAGGACTACATTCCTGTTTTAGATTACTCTGGCCAGATCTGAAGAATGGAGTAAAGGAGTGCGTGCTTAGTTGCACAGTCATGTCCGACTCTTTGCAATCCCATGGGCTGTAGCCAACCAGGCTTCTCTACCCAAGGGATTCTCCAGGCAAGAATACTGGAGTGGGTTGCCATACCCTCCTCCAGGAGATCTTCCTAACCCAGGGATCAAACCCAAATCTCCCACATTGCAGGCAGATTCTTTACTGATGAAGCCACCAGGAAAGCCCAAGAATACTGGAGTGAGTAGCCTATCCCTTCTCCAGGGACTAAAAGGGATTCCTGTGCAAATAGAGAAGCCAGTTAGGAGACAATCACGGCACAAGAGGCCCACCTCCATATGCCAAAGGTCTTTAATGCCTATTATTTAAGGGGCAGGTTAACACATGAAATTAGCTTCTTAAGCTGGAAGCTCAAGAAGCTCAGCTTTGAGACTTGCCCGGTGGTCCTGTGGCTAAGACTCCATACTCCCAAGGCACGGGGCCTGGGTCCGATCTGGTCAGGACACTAGATTCCACATGCTGCAACTATGACCTGGTTCAGCCAAATAAATAACCATGTAAATATATATTTTGAAAAGCCCAGCTTTGATATGGCTGAACTTTGTGACTCTGGTTACTTATTTAATACTCCTTAAGGAAGTTGACAAGTTCTATAATCTTTAAAGCCTCGGTTGCACTTATCAGTACAGTAGAATGATACCTCACTTTCCCTCCACATGTAATGGTGGCAGGATCAAAGCAGATCGTGTGTAATAAAAGCACTGGGAAAACCATAAACTTCAAAACATGGTGCTCTGCAAAGGCCAGGTACTATTATGCATAATTATTGGTCCTGATTTGATTTTCAACAAAGAACTCTTTGTTTTCTCAATATTGGTCAAAGAGGAATCAAATGTTATTCTAAAACACAACTAAATCTTGCTTTCTAGTACCCCAGGTAAAGTAAGTGGAATCTGAAAAGGATAATGTATGATTTTTTTAAAGAAAAGGTGTGTTTCTTTTTTTTTTAAATTTTATTTTTACTTTATTTTACTTTACAATACTGTATTGGTGTTGCCATACATTGAGATGAATCCACCACGGGTGTATACAAGCTCCCAATCCTGAATCCCCCTCCCACCTCCCACCCCATGTTTCTTCATAAATATATATATGAGACATACAATTGGCAATTTGACATACTTAAAATCGGTAGAGTAATTTTTTAAGATATCTGTCTTTGAAATGTCATGTTTTTCATCATGAAATTGAGCCATGGGGGTTTAATTGACTATATTAAGGATTACAGCTGCATCTCCGGACACTCGGATGCCTGTCTCTGCCTGTGTACCCCAACTTCTGTCCAGACAAACCACAAAGCATGAGGAAATGGTACTATTGAGTTTTGTAGAACTTAATCTAGTTGAACTCTTTCTGAATGACCAGAACTACCAGCAGGAGGTCTCCCACAATCTGACCATCCTTACTTCCATCTTCCTTGACCACCTTTTTTTCTTTCTCATAATATTGAAAATTAAGGCCTACAGAAAATTGAAATGGGTGGTTAGGAAATTTCAGCCTGGTTTTGAGGAATTCTAGGCCATTAAGGTCCAGTACTCTTGCCTGGAAAATCCCATGGACAGAGGAGCCTGGTAGGCTGCGGTCCATGGGGTCGCGAAGAGTCGGACACGACTGAACGACTTCCACTTCAATTTTCACTTTCATGCATTGGAGAAGGAAATGGCAACCCACTCCAGTGTTCTTGCCTGGAGAATCCCAGGGACGGGGAGCCTGGTGGGCTGCCGTCTATGGGGTCACACAGAGTCCGACATGACTGAAGTGACTTAGCAGCAGCAGAGCAGAGCAGGCCATTAAGGAGTCCCTTGCTTGGTGTTTGACTAATCATTTCCTCATAAGTGGATTCAGCCTTTTCTACAACCTCTTCACTCAGATTTTCTTGCCACGGTTTCCTGGGAGATGACTCCACAATGACTCCGGTTTTTTTTGTTTTTTAAGGAACAAATACAGGTGAGGAAGAGAGAAAAGAAAAAAATATATATGTTTTTAAAATGTTGCCTTCCTTCCCATCAAGCCTTTTTTTTTTTATAACTGCACAATACATTATTAGCAGTCTTAGGAAATATTTATGGAAATTGAGATTTTACAAAATGCATTATGTAAGTTCTCTGCTTTTAAAAAACAGACACACACACTGTAAATAAATCATCATTTTATGGTGAAGAACCAGAAACATACACACAAGTAAGCTGTAGAACTAGGAAATTAACCTATGTCTTTCCACTTTTCTTCCACACACTCATAGTTGCATAGAAAGACTATGTTAGAATAGTCTTGCAAGTGTGTATTCATAAGGCATTTAATATTTTAGATTGGATACAGGTGACTCTGTTCTGACAGCGATTAGGAGGACAAGGGAGAGAAGGGATTTAAGAGGTCGTTGTACCTGGCTTGGAATTTCTGTGCCTTCACTTGCTAGCTTTATAAAAGTGCTCCTTTATTTAACAAGTGTTTATAGGCAGCTTATCAAGTGATGGGCTCTGTGATAGACACATAGGTCAGAAACAGTAAAGATTCTCATTTTTTAGATGAGAAAAGCAGGAAACAGAAGCAAAGTCCCTATGTTTCCAAAGGGAAGACTAGAGACTAAAGTACTCCTGATTCTAGTTTAATTACCTGTCCATTAGATCATACTGTCTTCCAGTTGCTAATTAGTGTACTGATTTTATTTGTTTAAAGAATATGGCTTTACAAAAAAATATTCCTTCTATCGAAGAGCCTATTATTTCTTTAGAGGAAGACATTTCAAATGGATAAAGCAGTTCATGGATGTTTAGATTGAGCTATTAGATGTGTAAAAATCTATGACATCTCTTTCCAAGGGAAGCATCTATTCCTAAAATAATCATGAGTAGACAGAAGTTGAATAAATAAAAAATTATTTTAACAGATAATATATTAATGGGGACTATTAACTGATATGCATACATTTAGAAATATGAACTATGTATTAAAATACTATTGCCAAAAACAAGAATTAAAGCTATCAAAACATAAAATACATCCACATTTTTTCATCATTGAATAAGAAATAGAATACCAAGAAAGGGGAAATGCTCTATAAAATTATGTCAGTAAAATTTCACATTTTAATCATAAAAACAGACAGTAAATTCCAATGTGTTTAATTAAATAGTCAAATCAAGATGTAATGGATGTCAAAACAGTACATAAAGCACATTAAATAGTGAGATTTATCTCTGCTAAATCTTAAACAACTTCATAAAGATAGTTAAAGAGAATTTAAGAAAAATGATGACATTTTTTAGAGTTCAACTGACCACTTAATTTTTTAAAGTAGCATTAATGGTGTATTTATTTTATTGGACATAAGAAACCTTGAGATATAAGTAGTTAATAGAAGACAAATATTTTACTTTTTATTTGGGGGGAAGATATCATAGTTCTCCAAATGTTTTATTTTGTATTTTTTAAACGAGAGAAGTAACACTGAGATAAAATGGACACACTGAGATTTATGAATAATGTATATTTTTCCAGCTGTTTGTTACCAGACCCATAATTCTGAGTCATCCATATTGTGATTATTCAAAGAAGCACCTAGAAATGATTCAAGTCCATTTAAAGTGGTCAGCAGTACAAATATTTTGAGTAAGATGACATTTTAGAAATGTGCATACTTTTATTCCCATAACATTTCAGAACCTGGGCGCAACCTACAAATAAATGGATACAGGCAGATGCTATGTTTGTAGGTAGCTGGGTAGACAGAAAAAGAGGACCCAGCATTATATGTAAAACATTATGTATAAAAACTATTATTTCTAGATAACCAAGGAAGTTTGAAATTATTGGATAAAACATTAGTGCTTAAAAATACTGTACATATTTGATGTCTGCAACTGTAATCAACTTGAATCTCTTGACTTCTTACAGTCTGGTGTTGGACATTTGGTGTTTTAGTTTAGGAACTCTGCCATCTTTATTGCCTGTGTTCTTTTGTGTTTTTCCTTAGAACACAGAATAGAATGATTTTAATTCTATACTTATTTGAATACAATGGAGTCCATAGACTCACCATATGGTCCTGTTATTAACAATTTCATCCCAAATGTTTCTGTGTTTCTTAACATGATGTTAAAAAATTCTAATTTGTTCAAAAGGAAGGTTTGTCAGAAACTTATTGACTTGCTTAGGAATTGATTTCTATTTTTTTTCTTATTTAGAATTGTAACTGTGATTGATATAATATGGGGTGATCCCTACCAAGCTAAGTACTATTTTGTTTATAATAATAGGTAGCATTAATTTAGTGCATGTGCTTCGTGCCAGCTATTTCTAAATTCTTAACCTTTAGAATCTTATTTACCCCATGCAATAATTGCATTAGGGTGAGTAAAAATAATATCCATTTAATACTTGGGGAAATGAGACCTAGAGGGAGATAAGTATCTCATTTATGTACAATATGGAGCAAGCTATGAGCTTGGGTAGCCTATATGAAACTTCTCGCTAACAGCCTTAGTGTAACTGCTCTGTGATGTGGATTAAAGCTAAATTTCAAGCACCATTTGATTAGTCATTAATAGTTTTTGTTATCATACCTATGCCTTGGTATTAGTTTTATGTCATTATCAGGTCCTTCACATAGAGCCACAGATGTAAAGAACACAGACATGAATACCAAGAGGGGAAGGAGGGTTGGGATGAGTTTGGAGACTGGGATTATATATAAATACTATTGATACTTTATATACAATAGATAACTAATGAGAAACTGCTGTATAGCACAGGGAACTATATTCCTCTGTGGTAACCTGAATGGGAAGGGAATTCAAAACTGGAGGTATATGTATACGTATGGCTGGCTGATTCACTTTGCTGTGCAGAAGAAACTAACACCACACTATAAAGCAAGTATACTCCAAAAATTCACTCTTCGATCACGGATTATGTTTGGGAAAAGTGAACAGCAGGAGATCTTGTCTGGCACGTGTATTTTCTCATTTCCCACAAATGCTCATTTGTGCCATTGCTCTCCCCTGTCCTAACTCTCACTTAATCATGGCCCTTTCTCAGCAGAATCATTTTCTTTCACATGTCCTTCAAATATTGATGGTCTATAGGATCTGGGGCTCTGATCTCCTTGCCATCAATTTGTGGGTGAGGCGAAGCAGCCAGCATTTGTGGTCATTAATGAATTGTGAGGCTTTTTGGCTGGTCCACACTGTGCTGTGAGTGTTGGACTAGTACATAGTATACAGTTTCAAAAACAATGCTAAGATTTTCCACGTGGTAAGACACCAAGATGGGTAAATTCACCAGTGCCCTCCCTATCCAAATTGTCTTTTTCTTCCTATTTCCTCTGCTTCAGTGATTTGCCTCATCATTAGCATCTTGCCCCAAAGGAAAGTCATGAGTATGCTTTGTTGCTTATCTCACTACTTTCCCCTTTTATGTTCTCCCTGTAAATTTTACCCCGCAAGTGCTGTTTAAGTATTACTGGGGAGGCAGTAATAAAAGTAATCCTTTTATTACTAATGTACTTTCAGTTCAGTTCAGTCGCTCAGTTGTGTCCGACTCTTTGCGACCCCATGAATCGCAGCACGCCAGGCCTCCCTGTTCATCATCAACTCCCGGAGTTCACTCAGACGCACGTCCACTGAGTCAGTATTGCCATCCAGCCATCTCATCCTCTGTCATCCCCTTCTCCTCCTGCCCCCAATCCCTCCCAGCATCAGAGTCTTTTCCAATGAGTCAACTCTTCTCATGAGGTGGCCAAAGTACTGGAGCTTCAGCTTTAGCATCATTCCTTCCAAAGAAATCCCAGGGTTGATTTCCTTCAGAATGGACTGGTTGGATCTCCTTGTAGTCCAAAGTACTCTCAAGAGTCTTCTCCAACACCACAGCTCAAAAGCATCAATTCTTCAGTGCTCAGCCTTCTTCACAGTCCAACTCTCACATCCATACATGACCACAGGAAAAACCATAGCCTTGACTAGACGGACCTTAGTCGGCAAAGTAATGTCTCTGCTTTTGAATATGCTATCTAGGTTGGTCATAACTTTTCTTCCAAAGAGTAAGCGTCTTTTAATTTCATGGCTGCAGTCATGGAAAAAGCAAGAGAGTTCCAGAAAAACATCTATTTCTGCTTTATTGACTATGCCAAAGCCTTTGACTGTGTGGATCACAATACACTGTGGAAAATTCCTCAAGAGATGAGAATACCACACCACCTGACCTGCCTCTTGAGAAATCTGTATGCAAGTCAGGAAGCAATAGTTAGAACTGGACATGGAACAACAGACTGGTTCCAAATAGGAAAAGGAGTACGCCAAGGCTGTATATTGTCACCCCGCTTATTTAACTTCTATGCAGAGTACATCATGAGAAACGCTGGACTGGAAGAAACACAAGCTGGAAGCCAGATTGCCGGGAGAAATATCAATAATCTCAGATATGCCGATGACACCACCCTTATGGCAGACAGTGAAGAGGAACTAAAAAGCCTCTTGATGAAAGTGAAAGTGGAGAGTGAGAAAGTTGGCTTAAAGCTCAACATTCAGAAAACGAAGATCATGGCATCTGGTCCCATCACTTCATGGGAAATAGATGGGGAAACAGTGGAAACAGTGTCAGACCAATGTACTTTATTTCTTTATAATCTGATATGTAGACTGACTTAATAAATCCCTACTTGGTCTTCATTGATTTATTTCCTCAATCTGTTTCATTTTCCATTAAAAAACCCAATATCTTTTTTTTTTTTAAAAAAAAAAAGAAAGCCACTTTTCTTGCTGTTGTTCACATGCTGTATACTTCCACATGCCCGAGGAAATGACCTGTCTCTCTAATGTTGCAAATAAGTTCTTACTCAGTTGGTAAAGAATCTATCTGCAGTGCAGGAAACCCCAGTTCGATTCCTGAGTCAGGAAGATCTGCTGAAGAAGGGATAGGCCACCCATTCCAGTATTCTTGGGCTTCCCAAGCGGCTCAGCTGGTAAAGAATCTGCCTGCAATGTGGGAGACCTGGGTTCAAGACCTGGGTTGGGAAGATCCCCTGGAGAAGGGAAAGGCTACCCACTCCAGCGTTCTGGCCTGGAGAATTCCATGAACTGTATAGTCCATGGGGTCAGAAAGAGTCGGACATGACTGAGGGACTTTCACTTTCAGTTTCAATCTTGCCCAGTCTCCTTTCTGCTTTCTTTACTTCCTTTCTCTTCACACTATACAATGGTTACGCTAAGCTTCTTTCTATTCTCTGAACACGGTATCTTTTTCTCATTAAAACAACAGAAAAAACTGGTATCAATTCTCTCTGAACTCCATCCCCCTTTGCTGAAATCAGAATAGTCCTTTTACTTATGAGCTAAATTGTAGCCCCCCACACACCACCGGTAGAGAGATTGTTCCTTCTTTCTATTTTTCTATCTACTGTTGCAGTTGGCACACTGAGCTTTATTTTGCTTAGTAAGTAAGTGTTAGTTGCTCAGTCTTGCCCAACTCCTTACGACCCCATGGACTGCAGTCCACCAGTCTCCTCTGTCCATGGGATTCTCCAGGCAAGAATACTGGAGTGAGTTGCCATTTCCTTCTCCAGGAGATCTTCCCAACCCAGGGATTGACCTGGGTCTCCTGCACTGCAGGCAGATTCTTTACTGACTAAGCTACAAAAAAGGCCTCATTTTGCTTGATTTATTGGTTTTCCCACCTATGTTTCTTTTTTTTCTATGTTTATCAGGGATATTGGCCTATAATTTTCTTTTCTGGTAGTGTTCAGGTCTGGATTTAGTATTAGGGTAATTGTAGCCTCATAATATGAATTTGAGAGTGTTCCCTCTTATTTTGGGGAGAGAATTTGAAGATGGGCATTATTTTTTCTCTGAAGTTTGGTAGAATTCACCAGCGAAACCACATGGCACTGGACTTTTGTTCGTTGAGAGGTGTTTGGTTACTGATTCAACCTCTTTACTAGTAATTGGACCAATTATGATTCACTTCATGATTCACTCTCAGTAGGTTGTATGTTTCTTAGCTTTCTGAATGTTGAGCTTTAAGCCAACATTTTCACTCTCCTCTTTCACTTTCATCAAGAGGTTCTTTAGTTCTTTTTTGCTTTCTTCCACAAGTATGATGTCATCTGAATATCTGAGGTTATTGATATTTCTCCCAGCAATCTTGATTCCAGCCTGTTCTTCTTCCAGCCCAGCATTTTGCATGATGTACTCTGCATAGAAGTTAAATAAGCAGAGTGACGATATATAGCCTTGATGAACTCTTTTCCCAATTTGAAACCAGTCCATTGTTCCATGTCCAGTTCCAACTGTTGCTTCTTGACCTGCATACAGATTTTTCAGGAAGCAGGTCAGGTGGTCTGGTATTCCCATCTCTTCAAGAATTTTCCAGTTTGTTGTGATCCACACAGTCAAAGGCTTTGGCATAGTCAATAAAGCAGCAGTAGATGTTTTTCTGGAAATTTCTTGCTTTTTTGATGACCCAGTGGATGTTGGCAATTTGACCTTGGTTCCTCTGGCTTTTATAAATACAGCTTGAGTATCTGGAAGTTCATGGTTCATGGACTATTGAAGCCTGGCTTGGAGAATTTTGAGGATTATTTTGCTAACGTGTGAAATAAGTGCAATTGTGCAGTAGTTTGAGCATTCTTTGGCATTGCCTTTCTTGGGATTCGAATGAAAACTGACCTTTTCCAGTCCTGTGGCCACTGCTGGGTTTTCCCAATTTGCTGGCATTACTGCTATTAATTCTCTCTTAGATCTGAATTTTGCTGCATCTCATAAGTTTTGGTATGCTGTATTTCCATTTTCATTTCTGATGAAATATATGACTTATCCTGAATACATTCCATATATACTTGAGAAGAATTTGTATTCTGTTGTTTTTGGATGGAAGGCTTGTTTAGTCTATTTGGTCTAATGCATTGTTCAAGTCAAATGTTTCCTTATTGATTTTCTATCCAGATGATATATCCATTAATGAAAGTAAGGTATTGACATACCTTAAAATTATTGCATTGCTTTCTATTTCCCCATTTAGATCTATTAATATTTACTTTATATAAACCTAAGCTTTAAAATGAAGATTGTATGATATTAATATTGCATTAACTATGCAAAAACATCCCTTATAAAAAATTTTGGTACATAGTAGACTAGCAGCAATCACCAAACTAATAAATTATTTTATAATAAAGAAAAATTATAAGATTTGCATGGAATTGTCATATATTCAAATTTAAGAAACAATATACAGTGTTAATTTACCTAGGGGCATATAAAATCTGAAAGAGAGATAATTATGTTAATTGAAAAGCAACAATTTACTCACATAATAGCAAGGAAACAGTTATATTTTTATAAATTTCTTATTACTATACTAAGAAGACTTATAGACATTAATTTTCATAATACAAGTTTATAACAAAACTGACATTTCAAGGTCAAAATGCGAATTGAGATTTGGATAAAAAATAATGAAAGATGTCTTATTGAAAAGAACTTTAATAATCTTGCAGATAAATTTTCTGATGTTTAAATAATAAAATCAGAATATCAGGTTAGGGTAAAGATTAGTGGGAAAAAAATGAATTTTCCCCTTAAGATCACTGTCACACATGCTTATTATGCAAATATTTTTTCCAAACTATTTTTTACATACATTATTCTGGTTAGAAATTTTGTTTATCTTTCAAATTTATGGATAGATCAACTAAACGGAAAATTAACAAGGAAACACAAACTAGTCAGTGGTTTTCAAACATCAGATTTCACGTGAATTACCTGGAGATATTGCTTATAATATACACTCTAAGCTACTAGGTCTGAGGTAGGGCCCAGGTTTCTTTATTTCTAGAAATCTTTTAAGTGATTTCAACGCTGGTTTTCTGAAGACTACACATTGATTAGAGAAGACTTAAAGCAGTGGTTCTCATTTGTGTTGCATATTAATTAACTAGATGGTTTTTTAAAACTACTGGTGCCTGAACAACAAAAGCAAAAATCTGCAAATGAAACTGTATCCAACTCAGAAGCTTCTGCACAGTAAAAGAAACAACAAAATGAAAAGAAAACTTATGGAATGGGAGAAAAAATTTGCTAATCATGTATCAGATAAGAGATTTTATCCAAAATATATAAATAGCTGATGCAAATTAAATAATGACAACAGAAAAACAATCTGATTTAAAAATGGGTGGAATAGACATTTTTTCCAAAGAGGACATCAAAATGACTATCAGACACGTGAAAAGATGCTCAACATCACAAATCATCAGGAAAACACAAGTAAAAGCCACAGTGAAACATCTCATACCTCTTAGAATGGCTGCTGTCAATAGACAAGGGACAACAGGTGCTGGTGGGGGTGTACAGAAAAGGGAAACTTTATACATGTTTGGTGGGATGTGAACCAGTACAACCATTACGGAAAACAATAGGGATATTCCTTACAAAACTAAGCATAAGTCTACTGCATGATCCAACAATTACACTTTTGGGTGTATACCCAAAGAAATGAAAATAGGATTTTGAAGAGAAGTATGCACTTTCATGCTTATTGCAACAGTATTCACAATAGCCAAGATATAGAAACAACCTAAATGTTTATCACAGAAAAAAAATATACACAATGGAATATGGTTGAGTTATAAGAAATTAGACTATTCTGCCATGTGTGGCAATATAGATGAACCTTGAGCACAGTATACTAAGTGAGATAAGTCAGCTTGAGAAAGGCAATACCGTATGGTATCACTTATACGTGAAATCTAAACATGTCAAACTCATAAAAGATAGACTATAAGATGGTGGTTACTAAGGGGTGGAGGGCAGAGGGATTAAAAATGATGTTTTTAAACTTGCAAATTTTCAATAAAAAGCAAGTAAGCCATAGAGATCTAATGCACAGTATAATGAATATAGACAAAAATATTGTACTACAATCATCAAACTTGCTGAGAGACTGAAAATTAATTATCCAACCACTAACAAGAAAGGATAATTATGTAATATGATAAAGGCCCTAAATATTGCTGCAACAGCAATCATATTGCAGCATATAAATGTACCAACTAAACACTTTGTACACCTTAAATTTACATGATGATGTATGTCAAATATAGTCAATTAAAAATGGGCCCATTTCAGTTGTAAACATAGATACAGAAGTCCTAAATAAAATATTTGCTAATTAAATTTTTGAAAATACCCACTGGTACCTGATTCTCATTGTAAGTCATTTTGATTTAATATGTATATGATATTGCTTGGATATTGTGACTCTTTAAAAGCTTCAAATGTTTACAATAGGCAGCAAATTGGTGAAAACACCAATTTAGGATATGTTTAAAATTTTGCATACACATTTTCTTCACAAAATGTAAGTTATTTATTGTCATTATTTGCATTTATTAATTGTATTTGTAGCATGACTATGAATCAGTATTTAGATAAAGCAGTAGAATATGAATTAATCCATGATATTTCATCAAAAATGTACGTAAGTGATGAAAGTACATATTATATTGTGACTCTTTCATAGTAAATGTACAGGGAAATATATGTTAATTTGACTAATAAAGTGTAGCTTACTAAAATTATTATGCCTGCACATACACTTGTACACACAAATAGCTATTACACAGAATATCAGCTGTTGACTGGAAATTAAAAGGAAAGCCATTTCTCTTGTATCAGGTTACCTGGGCACTGACAACCTTACCTTTCCCCACCTACACCACCTTCTTCAGATGTGTACATCAAACTAGTGAAACAACCGTGCCAGAAGCAGGGGGCTGGAGTGGTTTATAGGATGGTTGCTAAGGAAACCTAACACTGGGTTGTGATAGAAAGCCAACTCCTTCCTCCTCTGCAGTTTCAGTTTATGGGCACTCTTTAATTTATGGCAGGAAAATGTCATATTTCCTACTGCTTCCTATTGCTAAGTCTACATAGGGCTGGCGTTTTGAACTTGGAAATCCATGGATGAGTTCCAGGAAGCGTGTAAATATGATACAAACCATTTAAAAGGAATAGAAGCCGTTGCATCTCATTACATCCTTAAATGTGTATGGGAATCACTAAATTTTAAGAACCACCTTTTTAGAGGGATAACTGCTTTCAAGAGTTGTTTCACAGTCAGAGACCCTGAAGCATAAGAAAGCAAAATGGACATTTCTGGTAGAAATATATATATATTCCTACTTTATCCTTGAATGGTAAACTTAGCTATTGTTGTGAGCTTTTATTCAAAAATATTTGCATGGATACTTATAGCCTAAGGACAATCATCTAGTTGATTACTCTAGTGTGAATATAGCCAGAGAATGTCATAGAGAAGAGAACTTCTCTGTCACAACACCTTAAAAGTGTCTTTTTCCCCCCGTCATTTCTTACATTTACAATTCTTCCAAAGTTCTGTTTTATTTCCTTTGAACCAAATACGGAATTTATTTTGTAGGGAAAAAGCCCACTTTAATGATGAGTCCAAAATCTCTTTGCTTATAATTGTTATTCTATTTCCAAAGAGGTCATCAATGCATTAAATATTTAGATGAGTGTGGGCACCCAACAGGTTTTAATACTACATAGCAGGGCTTTTCTCTGGGATAGTGCAGATAAGGCTACTCTTTTTCAGGATCTTACCAATAAATGAAAGTGGACCCAACTGAGGGTAGAAAGTGAGGTGGGGAAATTGCTATTATTATTAATTTTAGATGTGCTTTCTGTTCTCTTCTTGTTATCAAGCATGAATACAAGAAATATCAAACAAGGATACTTCAAAACATCTTGACAAAGCCAAATCTGCAATCCATAAATGAATAATAACTTAGAAATTAAATATAAACCCTTTAAACACAAATTTCAAATAAAACAGGCCAGGCATCATTTGTACTTTACATTATTCTATCAGTCTCAACCCCCCAAATATTTTTTAATTGTAAGGATATGAACAATGTATTAAAAGAGGTTTTTATAATAATAGCTTTAGAATTTATTCATTTATTTGCGTGTCCTTTACAAAGTTAAAGAAGTTCCCTTCTATACTTAGGTTGTTGAGAGTTTTTATCAAAAATGGAGGTTTTACTTTTTATTTATTCATTTATTTATGCTTACTGAAATATAGTTGTCTTGCAATATTATGTTAGTTTCAAGATTGTTACAGTGATATGAACTTGACATACATTATAAAATTATCACCAAAGTCTAACAGCTCTTGGCTCTCATCAGGTCATTACAATATTATTGATAGATGCTTTATTTTACATATCAGTGGCTTATTTATTTTATAACTGGAAGTTGAAATAAATTTAAATGATTTAAGGTATTTTTTGCATTCTTTTAAAAAATGTACTGTAATCTAAAATACAATATGAATCAACATATCTATGAAACAGACTCATAGAACAGACTTGTGAGGCCAAAGGGGAGGAGGGGTAGGAAAGGATTGGAAGTTTGGGATTAGCAGATGCAAACTATTATGTACAGGATGGGTAAACAACAAGCTCCCAATTCCTCTGCCCATGGAATTTTCTAGGCAAGAATAGTGGAGTGGGGTGCCATTTCCTACTCCAGGGATTCTTCCCGATACAGGGATTGAATCCACGACACTTCCATCTCATACTCTGGCAGGTGGATCACCCAGACAGCACATTCAAAAGCAGAGACATTATTTTGCCAACAAAGGTCCATCTAGTCAAGGCTATGGTTTTTCCTGTGGTCATGTATGGATGTGAGAGTTGGACTGTGAAGAAAGCTGAGTGCCGAAGAATTGATGCTTTTGAACTGTGGTGTTGGAGAAGACTCTTGAGAGTCCCTTGGACTGCAAGGAGATCCAACCAGTCCATCCTAAAGGAGATCAGTCCTGAATATTCATGGGAAGGACTGATGCTGAAGCTGAAACTCTAATACTTTGGCCACCTGATGGGAAAAACTGACTCACTAGAAAAGACCCTGATGCTGGGAAAGATTGAAGGCAGGAGGAAAAGGGGATGACAGAGGATGAGATGGTTGGATGGCATCACCGACTCGATGGATATGAGTCTGAGCAAGCTCCAGGAGTTGGTGATGGACAGGGAAGCCTGGTGTGCCGCAGTCCATGGGGTCGCAAAGAGTTAGACAAGACTGAGCAACTGAACTGAGCTGACCTGAGTGCCACCTGGGAAGCCCTCTTGTACAGCATACTGAACTATATTTAATATCCTGTGATAAACTATAGTAAAAAGAATATGAAAAAAGTATATTTGTATAACTGAGTCACTTTGAAATACAACAGAAATTAACTCAAGAACACTTTAATAAAATTTAAGATACATTCTAAGACAGGAGGGAATTTATCTGCCTTGAATCTCAACCTGCATTTAATTATATTTGACATAAAATTTCAATATTTATTTTCAAAAATTATTTGGATATGCTATATAAATAAGGCAAATGCACTTGATTCTAGGAACTTCTCATTAGATACTGTTTAGAAAATGTGATAAGGTCAAAACACTTCAATGTTGCTCTTTTGTTGCTATTGTTTAGCTGTTCAGTTATGTCTGACTCTTTGCAAGCCCATGGACTGCAGTACGCCAGGCTTCCCTGTCCTTCACTGTCTCCCAGATTTTGCTCAAGCTCATATCCATTGAGTTGGTGACACCAGCCAACCATTTTATACTCTGTTGCCCCCTTCTCCTCTTGCCCTCAATCTTTCCCAGCATCAACGTCTTTTCCAGTGAGTTGGCTCTTCACATAAGGTGGCTAAAATGTTGGGGCTTCAGCTTTAGCATCAGTCCTTCCAATGAATATTCACGGTTGATTTTCTTTAGAATTGATTGGTTTGATCTCCTTGCTGTCCAAGGGACTCTCAAAAGTCTTCTCCAGCACCACAGTTCGAAAGCATGAGTTCTTGGCATTCAGCCTTCTTTGTGGTTCAACTCTCATATCCATACAAGACTACTGGAAAAATGATAGCTTTGACTATATGGACCTTTGTTGTGACTCTTTTCTAAACTTTACGTTTCTTATCTGAACTCTTTTCTTTCTTAAAAAAGATGGTACTAAAGACCCTGTCTTTGGTAGAGGAACCAAGGGGGATGATCTGTCTTGATGACTCCCTCAGATCAACCTTAGTATCCAGGATACACCCCAAGACATATTTATCAACTCTATCTCATTTTCTTGGCACTATGTTAAATTACTGATTCAATGCTATGTTTAAGCCTATTAAATCAATCCATGATTTTACTGCCAGGTTACAATGGTTTCATTTGTTTGGTTGCTTCTGATTTTCCTCCACGAAATTTCAAAGACTTTTCCCTACTTTTTGTGTGAAATAACAAACTGATTCAATGAATAAAAATATTTTAGAACTCAAAGCCTCTTTGTAATTGCCAAAATTTTAATTTAAATATAATTGTATGTGTTAGCACAAAAACCAATCAAGGATGTTTAAATCAACCCCAGTTCACATCATCACTAGACATCTAAAAAAATAAGATAATAGCTATCTTGTTGTCTTTAGAAGATATTCAACAATTCAATGTTTTCTATAAATATGTAGTGTTTTATTTCAGAAAACACTTGTCTGAATTGCCAAGGACTAAAAGCTATTCATTGCAGACATATGCGAGGGTTGTGGTTAGATGTTTTCAACATGCATGTTAATTTATTCCAGCATTAGAGAAAAATGTTTGTAAAGAAGTTAGTTTTCAAGGTGATAGAAAAAATTAGATTGAGTCATTCTTATTTTATTTAAATCTACTGTCTATTTCAGAAAATGTATTAATATATAGTTTTGGAAAAATATTTGAGTAAAAGTTGTTTAATATTATTTAGAAAAATGTAAGAACAACTCTTGAATGAGAGTGAAAAATGACTCAAATAACTCACATAACAAATATTACTATTTCAACAATTTTACTGATTATCTATAACTTCTGAGCTTTGTGACGCTGAACAATTTACCCAAAATTCAGGTATAATTCTGACTTAGAATATGAAGAAAGGTAACAGCACCTTCATCATGGCATTGTGAGGATGAAATAAATCAATTCATGTCAAGTGCTTGGGGCAATGTGCACTCAATACATATACAGCAGTGATAACATATTTTATTGTTATATGATTATAGTTATATGATGACTATTATTAATGTGACTATTTCAATAGAGCTAAGATGATGGTGACTCATTTTATACAAGCTGTAATAAAGTCCAAGAGTGACAAAGTATAGTAATTTTAGTTAGGGAGCTTCCCTGGTGTCTCAGCAGTAAAGAATCCACTTGTGATGCAGGGGACACAGGAGACACGGGTTCGATCTCTGGGTTGGGAAGATCCCCTGGGGTAGGGCTTGCAACTCACTCCAGTATTCTTGCAGGAAAATTCCAAGGACTGAGGAGCCTGGCAGGTGACAAACTACAGGATCGCAAAGAGTCAGGCATGACTGAAGTGACTAAGCACAGCACACACACACAATTTTAGGTAAAGGTGCAAATATTTCTCAAAATTCTCCAAGCCAGGCTTCAACAGTATGTGAACCGTGAACTTCCATATGTTCAAGCTGGATTTAGAACAGGCAGAGGAACCAGAAAACTAAGATCATGGCATCCAGTCCCATGACTTCATGGCAAATAGATGGGGAAATGATGGAAACAGTGAGAGATTTTATTTACTCGGGCTCCAAAATCATTACAGATGGTGACTACAGCCATGAAATTAAAAGATGCTTGCTCCTTGGAAGAAAAGCTATGACCAACCTAGACAGCATATTAAAAATCAGAGACATTACTTTTCCAACAAAGGTCCATCTAGTGAAAGCTATGGATTTTCCAGTAATCATGTAAGGATGTGAGAGTTGGACCATAAAGCTGAGCCGAAGAATTGATGCTTTTGAACTGTGGTGTTGGAGTGCGAGGAGATCAAACCAGTCAATCCTAAATGAAATCAGTCCTGAATATTCATTGGAAGGACTGATGCTGAAGCTGAAGCTCCAATACTTAGGCCACTGATGTGAAGAACTGACTCATTGGAAAAGACCCTGATGCTGGGCAAGATTGAAGGCAGGAGAAGGGAACGATAGAGAATGAGATGATTGGATGGCATCACCGGCCTGATGGCCATGAGTTTGAGCAAGCTCTGGGAGTAGGTGATGGCCAGGGAAGTCTGGCGTGATGCAGTTCATGGGGTCGCAAGGAGTCGGACATGACTGAGGGACTGAACTAGACTGAACTGAGCATATGTTTCTATTCCTACCCAACCAAGATTACCATTTTATTCTTAACACCCACCAGCACCAACACTTGTGATATAAATACTGTGAGTGACAGTTTATAAAGCACACATAATAATCTCATTTAGCCTCCACAACAATTTGTATATATAAAGTTATTATTAGTCTAGAAATGAGGAATCCAAAGCTTTAAGTTATTGAGACGTTGCCTCAAGTTCAATCATAGTGAATAACAAAACTAAAATCAAAACCAGTGTCTTTCTATGAGGCTGGCAGTATTCTGATATCAAAGCCAGACAAAGAAACCATAAGAAAGGAAACTGTGAGACAACATAAGTGTATAAATATATCTCACTTAACGCAGGTGTGTGCATGCTGTCACTGCACCGTGTCTGACTCTTTGTGGCCCCGTGGACTGTAGCCCACCGGGCTCCTCTCTACCTGGAATTTTCCAGGCAAGAATGCTGGAGTGGGTTGCCATTTCCTTCTCCAAGGGATCTTCCCAACTCAGGAATTAAACCCAGGCCTCCTGCATTGGCAGTCAGACTCTTTCCCACTGAGCCACTAGGGAAGCCCAAAACAGATGCAAAAGTCCTCAACAAAATATTAGCAAACTGAATTCATGAACTATGGATGATATAGCATGAACAAGTGGGATTCACCCAGGAATATAAGCTTGGTTCAGCTTAATGACTGTAATAGACCATAGCAATAGTTGTATAGAGCAAAAAATTCCACATATGATCATCTCAAGAGATGTAGAAACAGTCAACCAAGTCCAATATATTTTCATGAGAAAAATACCCAACAAGCAAGGGATAGAAGGGAAATTCCTCAGTTTCACAAAGAGCATCTATGAAAACCCAGTAGTGTTGAAAGACTGAAATCTTTCCCTTAAGACCAGGAAAAAGACTGAGTTCCACTTTCACCTATTCTAGTCAGCACTGTATAGCAATTACTTGCTAGTTAGACCTGAAAACAAAGCGAAATACATCCAGATTGGAAAGGAAGAAGTAAAACCATATTTGGCAGATGACATCATTTTGTCCATTAAAAACTCCAAAGATTTTACACCCATAAAATTACTAGAGTTCATGATGAGTTCTTCAAAGTTTCAGGATATAAAATCAATATGCAAAAATCTGTTGTATTTGTATACACTATCAACGAACAATCTGGAAATGGAATTTTAAAAGTAAGTTCATTTACAACAGCATTAGTAGGAATAAAATGGTTAGGAATAAATTTAACCAAGGACATGCAAGTTGTATTGACTGAAAAATATAAAACATTGTTGAAAATAATTTTTAAAGGCCTAAGTAAGAGATAATCTGTGTTTATTGGAGGACTTAATACTATTAAGATGGCAATATTCTGTAAATTATCCTACAAATCCAAATTCAACACAATCTCTATAAAAATCCAACTGTCTTTTTTTCAGATACGGACAAGTTGATCCTAAAATTTATATGGATCTGCAAGCAATCTTAAATAGCCAAAATAATCTTGAAAAGGAAGGTAAAAATTGATGGTACTCACATTTCTGTATTTTGAAACACACTATGAAGCTATAGGATTTAAAACATTGCTATATTGGTAAAAGGATAGACATACAGATCAATGTAATTTAACTGAAAGCCTAAAAATGAACCCATATATGTCTATGGCTAATTGATTTTCGACAAAGTTGCCAAAAGTGTTTAATGTGTAAAAAAGAGTTTTTTTTAATATGTAGTGCTGGGACAACTAGATATCCATATGCAGAAAAAAGAAGAAAAAGAAAAAAATTAATTTGAACCCTTTTCTTATGCCATATGTGAACATTAGCTCACATAAATCAAAGACCTAGATGTATGCCCTAAAACAATAAAAATCTCCATGGGAAACATAGGTGTAAATCTTTAGGACCTTTGATTAGACAGTATGATACCCAAAGTAAAATAACAAAAGAAAACATGAATAAAATGGACTTCATCAAAATTAAAGACGTTTTGCATCAAAGGACACTATCAAGAATGTGAGCATACAACCCACAGAATAGGAAACAGATATTTGTAAATCAAGTTTCTGATAAGGGTCTAGTAACCTGAATATATTTATAAGTGCTCACAATAATAAAAATACAAATTTTCAGATAGGCAAATAATTCAAATTTTTTTTCCAAAGAAGATACACAAATGACCAACATGAAAGAATGCTCTAGATCATTAGGAAAATAGAAATCAAACTCACAATGAGATACCACTTAACACCCACCAGGACAGTTAAAAAATCTCTTTCTAAAGTGTGGGAAAAAGCAAGTAGTGGTAAGGATGTGAAGTAATTAGTAAACTTATACATTGCTAGTTGTGATGTAGAAGAGTATAACCACTTTGGAAAACAGTCTGGTAATTCCTCAAAAAGTTAAATATACAATTACCATGTGAAACAATAATTCTACTCCTAGATATATATCTCAGAGAACTGAAAGCAGAAGTTAACACAAAAACTTGTACGTGAATTTCATAACAATTACAACAGCCCAAAAGTGAAAAAATCAACTGCTGAATGAATAAATAAGATGTGATATATCCATACAATGGATTATAGTTCAGCTATTAAAAATACTGATATACGCTACAGTGTGGATGAACCTCGAAACAATTATGCTAAATGAAACAAGGCAGAAACAAAAGCCTACATATTCTGTGACCTCTTTCCTAGGATATTTCCAGAATAGTTAAATCCAGTTGCCAGCATTTAGGAAGATTGGTGAATGAGACGTTATAGGGTTTCTCTTTGGGGTGATGTACTCATTCTGGGGTTAGGTGATGGCGATGGTTGAACAAAATGAGAAGTATATTATTGATAAAAAGCCCCCGAGTTGTACACTTTAGAAAGGCAGATATTGCACTGGTGAAATCAGATTGATTATATTCTTTGCAGCCAAAGATGGAGAAGGTCTATACAGTCAACAAAAACAAGACCAGGAGCTGACTGTGGCTCAGATCATGAACTCCTTATTACCAAATTCAGACTCAAATTGAAGTAGGGAAAACCGCTAGACCATTCAGGTATGATCTAAATCAAATCCCCTATGATTATACAGCGGAAGTGAGAAATAGATTTAAGGGCCGAGATGTGATAGATAGAGTGCCTGATGAACTATGGAATGAGGTTCATGATATTGTACAGGAGACAGGGATAAAGACCATCCCCATGGAAAAGAAATGCAAAAAAGCAAAATGGCTGTGTGGGGAGGCCTTACAAATAGCTGTGATAAGAAGAGAGGTGAAAAGCAAAGGAGAAAAGGAAAGATATAAGCATATGAATTCAGAGTTCCAAAGAATAGCAAGAAGAGATAAGAAAGACTTCTTCAGCAATCAATGCAAAGAAATAGAAGAAAACAACAGAATGGGAAAGACTAGAGATCTTTTCAAGAAAATTAGAGATAGCAAGGGAACATTTCATGCATAGATGGGCTCAATAAAGGACAGAAATGGTATGGACCTAACAGAAGCAGAAGATATTAAGAAGAGGTGGCAAGAATACACAGAACTATACAAAAAAGATCTTCACGACCCAGATAATCATGATGATGTGATCACTCACCTAGAGCCAGACATCCTGGAATGTGAAGTCAAGTGGGCCTTAGAAAGCATCACTACAAACAAAGCTAGTGGAGGTGATGGAATTCCAGTGGAGCTATTTCAAATCCTGAAAGATGATGCTGTGAAAGTGCTGCACTCAATATGCCGGCAAATTTGGAAAACTCAGCAGTGGCCACAGGACTGGAAAAGGTCAGTTTTCATTCCAATCCCAAAGAAAGGCAATGCCAAAGAATGCTCAAACTATCACACAATTGCACTCATCTCACATGCTGGTAAAGTAATGCTCAAAATTCTCCAAGCCAGGCTTCAGCAATACGTGAACCATGAATTTCCTGATGTTCAAGCTGGTTTTAGAAAAGGCAGAGGAACCAGAGATCAAATTGCCAACATCCGCTGGATCATTGAAAAAGCAAGAGAGTTCCAGAAAAACATCTATTTCTGCTTTATTGACTATGCCAAAACCTTTGACTGTGTGGATCACAATAAACTGTGGAAAATTCTGAAAGAGATGGGAATACCAGACCACCTGACCTGCCTCTTGAGAAATCTGTATGCAGGTCAGGAAGCAGCAGTTAGAACTGGACATGGAACAACAGACTGGTTCCAAACAGGAAAAGGAGTACATCAAGGCTGTATAATGTCACCCTGCTTCTTTAACTTATATGCAGAGTACATCATAAGAAACGCTGGACTGGAAGAAACACAAGCTGGAATCCAGATTGCCAGGAGAAATATCAATAACCTCAGATATGCAGATGACACCACCCTTATGGCAGAAAGTGAAGAGGAACTAAAACTTTCATCCTCTTGATGAAAGTGAAAGAGGAGAGTGAAAAAGTTGGCCTAAAGCTCAACATTCAGAAAACGAAGATCATGGCATCCGGTCCCATCACTTTTTGGGAAATAGATGGGGAAACAGTAGAAACAGTGTCAGACTTTATTTTGGGGGGCTCCCAAATCACTGCAGATGGTGACTGCAGCCATGAAATTAAAAGATGCTTACCCCTTGGAAGAAAAGTTATGACCAACCTAAATAGTATATTCAAAAGCAGAGACATGACTTTGCCGACTAAGGTCCGTCTAGTCAAGGCTATGGTTTTTCCTGAGGTCATGTATGGATGTGAGAGTTGGACTGTGAAGAAGGCTGAGTGCCAAAGAATTGATGCTTTTGAACTGTGATGTTGGAGAAGTCTCTTGAGAGTCCCTTGGACTGCAAGGAGATCCAACCAGTCCATTCTGAAGGAAATCAACCCTGGGATTTCTTTGGAAGGAATGATGCTAAAGCTGAAACTCCAATACTTTGGCCACCTCATGTGAAGAGTTGACTCATTGGAAAAGACTCTGATGCTGGGAGGGATTGGGGGCAGGAGGAAAAGAGCACGACCGAGGATGAGATGGCTGGATGGCATCACGGACTCGATGGACGTGAGTCTGAGTGAACTCCGGGAGATGGTGATGGACAGGGAGGCCTGGCGTGCTGCGATTCATGGGGTCGCAAAGAGTCGGACACGACTGAGCGACTGAACTGAACTGCACTGGCAGTCTCTTTTTTGGTTAGACAATCATCAGAGTACTTGCAGGTAACAGACTCTTCTCATAAAGGGTGCTCATAAAAGTGCTTGCTTAGAATGGGCAAGCACTCCAAAAGTTACAGTCTGTACCTTTGTATTGGAGTATAACTGCTTTATAATATTGTATTAGTTTCTTCTACACAAGATGAACCAGCTATATGTATACATAAGTACTGTTCCACCTGACCTCCCTCCCACCTCTCCCATCCCACTCATCTAGGTCATCACAGAGCACTCAGCTGAGCTCCTTGTGTGATAAAGCAAGTTCCTGGTGGGAATGTAAATTGATACAGCCACTATGAAGAACACTATGGAAGGTCCTTAAAAAACTAAAAACAGAACTACCTTTTTATTGTTGTTTTTCAGACACCAAGTCATATCCAGCTCTTCACAACCCCATAGACTGAAGCAGACCAGGCTTCCCTTCACTATTTTCCCAGAGCTTGCTCAAACTCATGGCCACTGAGTTGGTGATGCCATGCAACCCTCTCATCCTCTGTCACCCCCTTTTCCTCCTGCCCTCAATCTTTCCTTTCAAGAAGTGAGCTCTTTCCATCAGGTGACCAAAAAGTATTGGCGCTTCAGCATCAACATCAATCCTTCCAATGAACATTCAGCGTTGGTTTCCTTTAGGATTGACTGGTTTGATCTCCTTGATGTCCAAGGGACTCTCAAGAGTCTTCTCCAGCACCACAGTTCAGAAGCATCAATTCTTTGGCGCTCAACATTTTTATGGTACTCACATCCATACATGACTACTAGGCAAATCATAACTTTGGCTGTACAGAACTTTCTTGGCAAAGTGATGTCTCTGCTTTTTAATATGCTGTACAGATTTGTCATAGCTTTCCTTCCAAGGAGCAAGTATCTCTGAATTTCATGGCTGCTGTCCCCTTCTGCAGTGATTCCAGAGCCCAAGGAAATAAAATCTGTCCATGTGTCCACTTTTACCCTTTCTATTTGCTGAGAAGTGATGGGACTGCATTTGTAACAAATTCAATTAAGACTTTTAAAAAAACATAAAAAAGATACACATTAACTTTTTTAAAGAGTTACTCCTAATAATGTCACATCATCAGAAGCCCCTTTCATTGTTTTTATCTGAAAATGTATTTCTAGATTCCCTGCGATTCAAGGATTTCTCCAGAAAACTCTAGCTCAAGGCCACAGTGTTTGAAGCCTAGAGACATCAGATAACATCCTGCAAACATAAGGCATTTATTTCCAGAATCTGTCAGTTCAACACAGTCACTACTAAGAATGCTCCAACTTGAAATAATGAATTTTTATTTTTTGAGATAAAATAAAATTTTATTCTGACAGAAGCAAAGGAAGGAGAGCTACTTGCTTTCAAATACTGAGAAGTCAATAGTGGAACACCTCTCTGTTCCTTTCTTTAATCTTTAAAATACACAGAGAAACAGAGACATAAACCTCACTTTTAAGTTTCATGCATTGGAGAAGGAAATGGCAACCCACTCCAGTATTCTTGCCTGGAGAATCCCAGGGAGAGAGGAGCCTGGTGGGCTACCATCTATGGGGTCGCACAGAGTCGGACACAACTGAAGCGATTTAGCAGTATTATGTAGTCAGCCTTCCTCAAGGCAGTGCTAAAGAAAGATGCTTGCATCTGGATGATGTCTGTTTGGGCAGTTAAATTTTAAAATAATACTCACCTCTCCACACTCCCTACAAATGCTGCCTTCCTTTTGAAAGCAGGATGAGACTTCCTCCTACCAGCCCTCACCTTCAGATCCACCCTTCTCCGACCCAGTCTCCACATCAGTGCCAAGGCGGGTTGTACAAGCCTGACCTTGCTCACCTCGCCTGGTTTCACCCCCACACTCTGTGTTTTCCCAAGTCTCCATGCATGTCTGTTCCCTCTGCCTGAACACTTCCTGTCCTTAACCACTTAGACATCTTCTCCTTCTCTCCAAGGGGTCAGCTCAAGAGTGACTTTCCCGGTGGGGGACCATCCATTCAGTTCTCTCCAAGTGAAATTAGGTGATCTTTCATGGACTCGTGATGCTCTCACAGAGCGATCCTATAATTACAATGCTTCTAATTCACCATTGGACTATGAGATCATTGAGGCTGGACTATGTCTTATTGATCATTATGTCCTAGCTCTTAGTGATGTGCTCCTTGGCACATACAGATATTCAGAAGCATTTATTGAAATGGATCCATAATGTCATTTTAAGGCTGCAAAAAGTGTGGAAGATCTGGGACAGCCTATACAATTTGAGATCTCTGAGTAACATAGCTACAAACACTGAAAAGCAAAAAAAATCTGATTTAGAGATTTATTTTCCTTTACTTTCTCATTTTTAATATATTCAGGCTAGCAGCAAAGCTAAATAAAAGTGAGAAAAAATTAAGCTGGGTAGTTAATCAGGATTACTCAGATTATTGTGATCTACATTTTTAAAGGAAATGTATTAACACTTAGAGTAATAACAAATAATATTCACATCATGAGATTATATAGTTTAAAATTTTATTCAGCATACATTTTCCAGATAATTTTCTATATACCAGACACTGTTCTAAAAATATCAATTCATTTAATTCTTATAGCAGCCTTAAGAGGTCATCATGACAAACTTGGAACTTTCTTTACTGTCTTATGATATTGGCCTGACTCCTTCTCCCTATACCCAGCAAAAAGATTTGGAATTAAAGAAAATAATATCAACAGAACAAAAAATTCTTTTCAAATATCCTAAAAGGTATCCAAAGATCTAATGAGCGAGGTCATATCAAAATGAGAATTGCAATATTCAGCATCTCTAATGTGCTTGCAAAAAGATAAAACAAATGATAACTTGAATATTTTAGTGAATTTTTGTATGACATTGGAGTATTGCATATTTAAAATAAATCACCTGATAAACGCTGAACAGCAGGGTTCCAGAAATGGAATCCTTACAGGATCAAGATAAATCCAGGCTCATCATAGCATAAAGCAGGTGTCGGAACAAAATCTTAAAGACATTCTCGTTTCTCCTTATTGACACTTTTAGTGAAGAGTGATGATTAATTACAGGTAGAATATTTTAAAAGAGCATTGGAGGTACTGAGAGGGTGAAGTGCCTCCCAGGGAAAGCTAATGGCACTGAATACAATGGAATAGCGCATGATGCCCATATTTATGGAATGTCAATCGCAAGGAATTTGCAGAGGTTAATGAATAGAGGTTGAAACTAAAGTTATAGCAACTTTTCCTATTTTGAAAAGATTAATGCAGGGAAGTGGGAAAGATAGATGTCATTAAATCAGAGGAACACATTATATCACAGGATCATGTTAGCAGATTTGTATCAGTGACTGTGAATGAAGCCACAGAAGGCCTGCTTGTCAAATTTACTGATGACATCAGCATTCAAGAAGATTTTGTTAAGCCTCAAATTAGCAAAATTAAATTAATTTATGCCTTTACCATTTGGGCAAAGGTGACATGTCTTCACTCAGGTCTTTTCAACCATCTATTCTTAACATGGACTTTGAAATTCTCCACTCACTTCATCAGTTTGATTTTCATCATGGCACTTATCCTTCCTCATAATTATCTTAAGTATTTGCTAGTATTTATTTATTTATTGAGTATTTGTTCAAATGTTATTCATTTCTTAAGTATTTTTATTAGTAATGCATAAAAGCATAAACCTTGTTCAACTTGTGTCACTGATTGAAATAAAAGCACCAAGTAAATATTTGTCCACAAAATACCTATCTAATTCATTTCTCTCAAAAATAAATTTGACTAGTGCAGATTGGAAAAAAATACCACACTAGTATTTCTTGTGAAACATGACACCCATTGAATAATAAAAGCATTAGGCTGAGATCAGAAGATAGTTTTGTCACTGATACCTCACTCGACATTTCATAAATCACTTAATTTCTCCAGGAACAGTTTTCTCACGTGTAAAACTGGGCCAGCAGTAGCCAGCCTCTCAGGCATTTTTACATTTCTATGCATTAAAGAATTTTGTAAACTGTAAAGTACAGAACATATATGAAGAATTATGATTGGGGGGTGGGATAGGGATCTTAACTAAACACTAGATATGCATTAATAGTGTTTTGTGACTTTGGAAAGAATTGGTTACAAACATTGGTTGCATCCAAAGAATAGTTTAGATTTTGTACTGGCAAAACAGATTACTGCACCTCACCCTAGCTGCATACTCTGCAAGACATTGACAACTGTCCTAAGACCAGGCCAAGGTAGGTTGTGGAGATAGTGTCACTTGAACAACAGTGAGAATAATTGTGGAAACAGTGAACAAAGGAAGCATGGAAGGGGATGGAGGGAATTGTGATGCTTATTTTGGGTATGTGAAGGATTGTCATGTGGAAGATATGTTGCCAGTAAAGATGCAGTAAGAGGCAAACTAGGAATTAGGAATGAAAAATTGAGAAAGACAAACGCTGGTTTAAGACCTTATTTTAATGTAAGGAAGAGTTTCCTAAGCTTTCTAGCAGCCACATGATGATGGAGGTAGTGAATTGTGGTGGTCACATCCAAACTAGGTGGAGACACACAAACAATATTATCAGAAGGATTTTAATATTAAACTGAAGTTCAGGCTAGCTGATTCCAAGGTCCTGCCCAAGTCCAGCATTGTAATCAATCCAATGCAATACTCCTATCATGATTATTGAAAGTGAGAGGATCACGAACTCAAGCTCTGACAAATCCCCAGGTGCTACTCTTGGAGACAAAATCAATCCATGAAAGAATGGCAGGTGATACCAGTCCTGAGTCAATGAGAAGAAAGAGTGGCCAGGGTGCGGGGTTCCCCAGAGAGCTCATGGCTGGGTGTGCACCACTCCTGCCTACAGTTGTGTGTTGTTTAGTCACTAAGTCATAGCCCGGGCTCCTCTGTCCACGGGGTTTCCCAGGCAAGAATACCACTGGATCGGGTTGCCATTTCCTTCTTCAGGGGATCTTCCTGACCCAGGGGTTGATCCACCTCTCCTGCACTGGCAGGTGGGTACTCTACCACTAAGCCACTAGGGAAACCCACGTCCTACTGAGAATCCCTTTAATGTTGTGGGTTATCGTCCCTCAAGGATTTGCTGCTATATTTCACAAGACACTTGCTGTTGCAAAGATCAATTCCGATTATATACATATATCCTTCTGTTCAAAAATGATCTCCAGCTCGTTTGAGGAGCAGGGAGAAGGAAAGGAGGAGATACCTCAAAGAGGCAGCAAGTGCTACGTTGGCAAAGCCAAGCAAATGTTGCCTGAAATGGCTTTTGCATCCCCCAACCTGAGGAACACAGTGACTGCCCCTCATCCCTATCTATTTATGTGTCCCCCACAAAAACATAGGCACATCCTATATTAACCCTCTGTTGCCAGCCTTCATGCCCAGAGATCTACACTTGAGACATGAAAGGGGAAAAAAAAAAGTAGAAAAGAGGGAGATGGAACCCACGGAGACACAGGTTGACATCGTTTTCATGAATTCTTTTTTTTTTTCTACTTTAGTCCTAGCTCCCCTGGGCGCGGGAGGAGGCTGTGGGCTGCGGACTCTGCGCTGGAACCAGGAGTCATTGAGTCGGAGCCCAGGGAGCGTCCCCTCCCGGTGTCCCTGCTGCAGCCTCCGGCTGGTCCCTGGATGCTCAGCCTCGCTACCTCCTGGTGCAGCATCTCCCGCAAAGACAGCCCCGCCGCCGCCGCACGGGGTGCCCGGTGGGCGCGAGACTCCGAGGCATTGGCTCCGTAACTTTTCACGTCATTTTCTGCTCCGGATCCCCTGGTAGCCGGTCCGCGCCTCCTCCCGCCTCAGAGCGCGGCGCCCATGGGGCAGGGGCCGAGCCGCTTGCAGCACTGAGTGGACCCGGGCTGGAGCCAGGGATGTCCGGCACCAAACTGGAGGACTCCCCCCCTTGTCGCAACTGGTCATCGGCTCCGGAGCTGAATGAAACTCAAGAGCCTTTTTTAAACCCCACCGACTATGACGACGAGGAATTCCTGCGGTACCTGTGGAGGGAGTACCTCCACCCCAAAGAATACGAGTGGGTCCTGATCGCCGGCTACATCATCGTGTTCGTGGTGGCGCTTATTGGGAACGTCCTGGGTGAGTGTCGCTCCGGGCAGCCCCCGCGGGGGCCACCAGGTCCACGCGCCCGGGGATGTCAATACCCCTCCTCCCCGCAGGGATGCACACAAAGAGGTCGCTGCTCTTGGGGTGGGGTTATTATTATTATTATTATTATTTCAACAGAAGTTTTCGGATTTTAGGAACCAGGACCGAGCCCTGGAATGGTGATCCTTTATTTCTGCAGGGATGCGCGGGGAGCCGCGCTGCCTTTGCGATCACCTGGGTTCCCAGCGCCAGAAGAAGGGCAGGGCTGTCCAGGTGAATGTGCCGGAGTGTGGGGGCAGTCAGTCATCATTTTTGTGTCACGTGGGCGTGGCCGGGTGTTTGGGGGTTCCTGGGGGGGAGATCAGTCTGGCCCGATGCGAAGCTGTGTCTCTAAGGGACAAGCTCTCCTGGGCTGGGGGAGTCATAAAAGATTTGTGAGCCCTGTACACTGTCCTTTGGCGAGAGAGAGGGTTGAGGCTCTGTCTAAAGGTGGTAACGAAAGTGCAGGAAGTGGGGACGGAGGCAGAGCAGGGAGGTGTACTCATGCACAGAAGCTGAATTAAAAGGGACCCATGCAGCTGGGAGCAAGCAAGAAGGAGGAGGGGCCTCTGAGAAAAGTACCAGGGCAATCGCGATCATTCATCCATCCATCTACCCCATCCATTCATTCATCTATCTACGGTACGCATGTATTTTCCAGAGCATGCTCCGTTTCCAGGCTCGGGAAATATTTGCAACTGATTTTTTTTCCCCCTAAAGCTGAGACCAAGCTTAGCGCTAGGTTCTCACTGTTCCTCTCTGTCTAGGTTTGTATGTAAACACACATTTCTTCGCCCACTTTACACCTCTGCACAATTTTTGAGGGGTTGGGGGGCGGAGTGCAGTGGCGAGATGATGGCTGTGGCAATGGAGTTTATTAGGGCAGCTGGAAACGGACTTTTTTTTAAAAAGCAGCTTTGGAGGGGAGGGTGGACTGCACATGAATTGTGAATGGAAGCAGCGTCTACCTTGATGAATGGAGAGAGAGTGGGAGGTGTTTAAGTGCAGAGGGCAGTGTGGAGGGAATCTCTGTGGAAAATGACAAGAGAGAAGCCAGGCTAGGAGAAGATGCTCTTGATTACAAAAAGGCAGAGAAGGTGAGTGAGGTGGAATAGGCTGGGAGGCACAGAAGTCCAAAACAGACTTTGTAACCGCAATGGAGGCTGATAAGCGACTTGCTAGGCTCTCAGCACCAGCTTGATTTCAACCTTCTCTCCCCAAGGGTGTCAGTCTGGTAAGAAGCATCCAATGTAGCCCCTCAGCTATTCAGGGGCAGAGTAGCTGATAGGTGACTGAAAGGCCTTCCTCAGAACTAGTAGATTATTATTTGATAAGAAAGATAAGAACCCTCTGAAAACTTTAGTTGGCCCCGTCTATATGTTCTTTCAGCCTGTTTTAATTTTGCTGCTGTTTTTAAAGGCAAACATAATGGAAATCTTTTGAGGATGCAAGTTAGGTGGATGGAGGTGGAAATACATTATTTATTAGGGCTATCTGTTGTAAGGATAAATCTGTTAATCACAATGCTATGCTTTTCTTGTTTCCTTTCTTGTTATCCATCCTTAAAACTATAACAATTAGGATATATGGCTACTAGCAGAGCAACATTTTACTGCATTATGCAAATACTTAATGATAAATGAATAATCAAAAATGAACATCTATTGAGTACCTACTGTGTCCCAGACACCTTCACATATGCTCTCTCACTTAAACCTAAGAGTAACCTACATTTGACAGAAGAAGCAAGACTTAAGAGAAATGAAATGAGTTGTTAAGGAACTTGATTCAGATTTGGTTCCATTTCTCATGACCTCAGTCCAGAATTCTCCACTGTTATTCCACTCTAGATTTAGAAAGTATATAGAGAATGAATTCTTTGCTCCTGGTATCTGCAAGCCTATTGAATGCATTTCCTGTTCTCCTCTGCATCTAAGTCCACTATTAATAAATTACCATGAAGGGTTAATTATTCTGTCATTCTCTCCAACAGAAATCCACACAGAGAGGAACTTTATTGCATTGCAGTAAAATTTTGACGTTTTGCAGAATGGTTACAAATCACAACTATTTTTCTTTCAGGCTTAACCTCTGTGGTAAAATTTGCTCCTTTTTGCTGGTATGTTACTCTAGCTTGCACAGACCTGTGATGCACTATCTTCGTATCCTAATTGCATAGTTGAGGGGTGCGTGTTTGCTAGTCTGAGGAGTGTTTTAGTCTCAGTAAGGAAACACGTCTACAGGAAGGCTGCCTGTTTGGTGACACCAAGGGAGAGAGCACTGTCCACATCCCTAAGTGCTGAGACGGCCAGTTTTATTCAGCTTAAAACAAATAAACAAACAAAAAAGACGTACCAAAAGCACTCTGTTTTCAAAAAACTGAAATCTTCTCTGGCTGGACTGAAACCCATATTCTTTACTGACATATTCCCTGAAAGTTGATGAGGTTGAAGTTTGACATTTAAGCAAATGAGAAGCATCATTACTCACAGACAGCTTCCTGCTCTTGGAAGTCTGTGCCAAATTTGCAAAACAGATTAGATTGCCCCTCCACCCCCATCGTATGTCATTTTATGCAGAGTGGCAGGACAAGAAGTCACATTATTCATTCAAGATAAAGAGGCAACATTAAGTATGAAGGTGAAATACCACAGCCCAGCCAGCAGATGTAATCACTGACTTCAGGTCCACTTACCATTTGTACTTTCATGTAACTGACTACTTGGAAAAATCTCAACCTTGTTGAACTTACAAAGAGAATGTAATCAGTTAGAAGTCATTACTCCCACAGTGTCCTTTTGTGAACAGAATGACAACATCACTATCATACCGCCTATTTTTCTGCTCTCCATGGTACCTGTCTCATTATATATCCTCTCCATCATCAGAAGATTCTTTCCCAATATAATAAGCAGTTTCTTAGAAAAAATGTTGACAAAAGTCATTCAAAAATAAGGCAAAAAAATTAGTCTACATGCAATTTCATGATTATACACATGCTAATGAAAACATGCACGTGTGTGTGTGCTAAGTCACTTCAGTCGTGTCCAACTCTTTGCACCCTATGAACCACAGCCCACCAGGCTCCTCTGTCCATGAGATTCTCCAGGCAAGAATACTAGGGTGGGTTGCCATGCCCTCCTGCAAGGGATCTTTCTGACCCAGGGATCGTACCCACATCTTTTGGGTCTCCAACATAGGCATGCTGGTTCTTTATCACTAGCAGCACTTGGGAAGCCCAATAAAAACATACACATGTCTAATTATAGAATTATAAATCTTAGAAAGGAAGGGGATTCTTGGTTTCTTTTTGGAGGTAGTGTTTTTCCACTATCTTCAAAATTATGTCACATATAACCTATTCCTAAGTATACCTTGTACTTTAGCCAAGTAGCTGCATTCAATTGTTAGATCAGTACATCTTTTTTAAAAATTTATTTTATTTTATTTTATTTTTTTGGAGGTTACTTTACAATATTGTATGGGTATTGCCATACATCAACATGAATCCACCACAGATATACACATGTTCCCCAGAGCAATGCTTCTTGTTGTTGTTTTCCAGTTGCTCAGTCCTGTCTGACTCTGTGACCCCATGGACTGCAGCACACCAGGATTCCCTGTCTTTCACTATCTCCCGGGGTTTGCTCAAGCTCATGTCCATTGAGTTGGTGATGTCTTCCAACCATCTCATCCTCTGTCGTCCCCTTCTCCTCCTGCCTTCAATCTTTCCCAGCATCAGGGTATTTTCCAGAGTGTTGGTTCTTCACATCAGGCGGCCAAAGTGTTGGAGTTTTAGCTTCAGCATCAGTCATACAGCAATGCTTTGTTTTTAAAATTCCTGTGTTTGTGGGGAGAAGATTCTTGGGAACACTCAGGTGAAGGTGAAGTCGCTCAGTCGTGTCTGACTCTTTGCAACCCCGTGGACTGTAACCTACTAGGCTTCTCTGTCCATGGGATTCTCCAGGCAAGAATACTGGAGTGGATTGCCATTTCCTTCTCCAGGGGATCTTCCCGACCCAGGGATCAAACCTGGGTCTCCCGCATCAAAGGCAGACGCTTTAACCTCTGAGCCACCAGGGAACACTTGAGAGAATATTTTTTTATATATCATTCCTACTACTCCTCGAGTAGAAACTGGATGGAGAGACAGGTTCTAGTCAGTTCAAGTTTTAAATATCTGAAGGAAAGGAGTAATTCTCTGCTTCTATTACTTCTGCATTCAGATGTATGGTGTTTTCACAGGAAGTGCTTTTGTCTTCCCTGTTGTCATCTTCATATGAAAAATGAGAACATTCAATAAATGACATCAGTCCAGCTGTGCATCTCACTTCTTGTGTGGCCATTAGCAAAACTGTCAAACTCTCCAAGTCTGTTTTTTCCAATTGAAAATTATTGTTTATAATTACTGACTTGACTCAGACATAGAGAACAGACTTATGGTTGCCAAGGGGGAGAGGGTTTGAGGGAGGGATGGACTAGGAGCTCGGGTTTAGCAGATGCAACCTATTGAATATAGATGGATAAACAACAAAGTGCTACTGTATCCTATGATAAACTGTAATGGAAAAGCTTATGAAAAACAATGTATTGATATGTATAACTTAATCAATTTGCTGTATAGCAGAAATTAACACAACATGTGTTAATCAACTATAAAACAACTATATTTGAATAAACTACACTTATAAAAAATAAAAGCAAAATAAAAAATAATTCCTGCCTTGTAGAAATCCTGTGAGGATATGGGAATATCCTATATATAGATATATAGAGGATTGCACATATATATTTTTTCTGGACACAGTGTACACTAAATGCCAATTTCTATCCCTTTATTCTCACTAGAAATCTCTCCCTGGTGTGGTTAGTAATCACCCTCTGCCTCCTTGACCAGTCTGTAGTTTTGCTTAGTCTTCATGACCTCTATTCTGGTGTTTTCTTCAACTGAGTGTTTTCCTAGAAGCTGTTAGTAGTATGGCATTGGCATACCCACCCAGCGCCACCCACTCACCCCCCCTCAGATGTTTATTGCATCATACTAACTGCTTAACATTGCCTTCCCACCTCTGGGTGACAGTCATTCCTAACCATCACAGTAAGTTTCTCTTGGTTACATTTGTATGCACTAGGTTCCATTCACTCAGTTTTTAAGGATTAGTCGGCTGGTCTAGCTGTATTGATGTTTTTAAATAGCATGCACACACATAATATGTTGGCTTAAAGAACACTGCCCATTAAGAAATGTATCCAAAAGAGTTATACTAAACTGAGTAGGTGGAATGGAGAAAATACATGTAATAGGATTGCTTCTTACAGAGCTGCTAGTCCTTTGCCCCAGACACGGAAATGGCATAGTTTCAAAGTTGCAAGTTTCTGTCGCTCCTAAATCTGAGACCTTTATTTTCTGCTTATCCTAAAGCCCACCTTAGCTCTGTGGGTCTTTTAGAACCCACCTTTTCTTACACAGGAAGCAGAAAGAGCTTAGAGATGATACATTACTCATTTCTGCTGAGACCAGAAGTCATGAATAGTGACCATAAAAGGTAAGATTAGCCACTAAGCTTTAAACTTGACTTTAGTTACAGAATGCAAAACATGCTTACCTGGAGAAGAATTAAACTGATACCCTCACATTTTTCCTAATATCATAGCCACTTAATTTTACCAGGTAAAATAAATCATGTTTTTGACTTGAACAGAATTTCAGTGATAACTTTTTAAATGACTGTCTCATAGATAACAGCAGCATTTATCATGGGCAGACAGTAATGAGATAACATGTGCTGCTGATAATCGAAATGGAATGGGTTCTTTCTTTATTTGAAAAAAAATGGTGAGTAAAATGAAATAAATGAAAATAATACCAATTTATAAAAGAGGCTGAATCTAACACTCAAATACAAGCACATCAACTTTTACAATTTTTTTCTAGATTTTGTTAGGGCATACATGTACTTTCTATGTTTATGTGAGTTTTTTTTTTTTTTCATATTTTAGAGCATGTTTGCAAATCCTTCCATACTGCAGTTATGTTAGCATTCCTAAGTTCCTGAATCTTACTCAGCTCCTCAGATTTCAGGAATATCCACCAGTGGTGTTATTTCCTTGTGAGAGATAATCTTTTCACCCTTCTTCTTCTAGAATTCTGACATACCTTCCAACCTTAGGGCTCTGTTGAATAATAATGGCTCTGCTGGCTCACTGGTGAGGTCCAATCAATGCATGTGACAAGTGAAATGAAGGGCATTAAAAAAAATCATTTATCTTTTTTTTAAATTTAAGGATAATTACAATGTTGTGTTAGTTTCTGCTGTATAACATAGTGAAGCAGCTATATATATATATATATATATTTATATATTCCTTCCTTCTTGAATCTGCCACAACTACCCCCATCCCACCTCTAGGGATGGGATCAGGCCCCTGTGGCTTATAGCAGGTTTCCATTATCTGTTTTATATATGGTGGTATATATATATATATATATATAT
>NW_024070195.1:45430069-45516730 GCF_014754425.2 Oryx dammah
GTGGTATATATATATATATATATATATATATATATATATATATATATATATATATATATGTCAATGCTACTCTCCCAATTCATCTCGTCATGTCCATTCTCTCCATGTCTCTATTCCTGCCCTGCAAAGAGGATCATCTGTATCATCTTTCCAGATTTCATACATATGTGTTAATATATGATATTTCTCTCTTTCTGACTTAATTCAACCTGATGGTCAGACTCTTTGTTATTGTTTAGTCACTCAGTCCTCTCTACTCTTTTTACAACCCCATGGACTATAGCCCATTAGCCTCCTCTGTCCATGGGATTTCTCAGGCAAGAATACTGGAGTGAGTTGCCATTTCCTTCTCCAGGGGATCTTCCTGACCCGGGGACTAAACACGTGTCTCCTGCATTACAGGTGGATTCTTTACCACTGAGTCTCTGGAGAAGCCCGTGTACAGATCCATCCAAACTGAAGGGTATTTATTTGTCTCCAACTCCTCTTCTCCTTGCAAAGGAAAATAAAGAATATTTATTGAGAATACCAGGTCCTGGAAGCTCGGTTCCACCATGAATATATGTCTTTCCTTGATGCCTCATGACAAACGTAGCAAGGAGGTGAATAGCTTTGATTTACAAACAAGAAACATGAAATTCAGAAAGGTATTTTCTTTGTACCAAAGTTTAGCCAGACAATAAGCATCAGCACTTGGCTTCCAATATGGATTGATCAGACTCCATGGCCAACCCGTGTTCCATTATTTCCTCCTGCCTTTGTCCCTGACCAAGAAAAAGAAAAGAAAATAGAGAATGAGAATGCTACTGAGGTGGGTGCCCTCCAGACGATTTATGGAGCCGTGCTGGCTGGTTGCCATGCTAATCCTCTGCTAGACCACAGTCCTTCAGGTCGGAGGATGAGCTCATTTGATAAGCTAACCAAGGTCAGGCTAGGGTTACTTTGCAAGAGAAAATTTCAAGGCAAAATAGGTGCTGCCAAAAATGCTTTTGCCTGTTCAGGGGGGGTGACTGATTGGATAAATATTAGGTAATTGTGACCAAGGATTATTTTGTCACTGAAGGTGCTGTTTTTAGACACCATTAAAGACCAAGGACCTAAACATTTACTATCTCAGATAATCCAAAGATCTTTTTGACCTTTTTTTTCCCTTCATTTTCAAACCTTCTCCCAAAATTTATTTTTCTTTTCATAAAAAAACCATATTTTTATGGAATCATTTCACATTCATAAGTTTGTATATATTTGACTGACTAGGTCAACATTTCTATCACATAATAGGGTTCCTAGAGCACAGTGGTGTTACACATGTCCAAAGAGGCCTTACCCACAGCGTCATACATGAAATGACCTTTAAACACTGACAGTGGACCTCTTTGAGAGGCTGTTGTATGAAATGCAGGACATATATGAACGGTCACTTAGATATCTGACTCAGGACTGAATTCATTCATTTCATCTTTGTTCCTGATGAGAGATAATCTCTTAATCAAGTAAGTGGTCTAGATGTATATTTAAATTCCTTTGTCATTGGAACTGTTTCCTTAGAAACAAAAACCAAAACTATTCAGAATGAATCAGTACTTTATTCTTGAAAATAATTTCGGATTATTACATTGAGTCTTTTACAGTCATTTGCTCTCAATCTCACATACATATGAATGATGTTTGACATTTGTATATTATTTTACTCCTCAGAATATATTGTTACATATATTGCTTCACGTATTCTTCAGAACAATCTAATGAAGTAGGTCTTACTTAATGAAAATTTTAGGTCCCTGAAGTGATTTGAATTCATTTTAAAAGTCTGAATACATGGAAACCTCCAGGTAATCTGTGTGAATTTGGGAAAATCTTGCCAGCTTCCTGTATCCCGAGAAGCCGGAATAAGGATACTAACTCCCATTGTCTGATCTTCAGCTTCGATGTCTTTGGCATCTGGCTTTGTCAACATCCTAAGTTCAAATTAACCAGATATCTCTGGTTAGAAGGCTCAGAAGGTAAAGCATCTGTCTACAATGTGGGAGACCCGGGTTCAATCCCTGGGTCGGGAAGATCCCCTGGAGAAGGAAATGGCAATCCACTCCAGTACTATTGCCTGGAAAATCCCATGGACAGAGGAGCCTGGTAGGCTACAGTCCATGGGGTCCCAAAGAGTCGGACACAACTCGACTTCACTTTCACTTTCACAAAACTTGCACATGCATAAGTAAATAAATCCAATGTCTTAATTGAAAATAAGAAGGTACTCTTACAAGTCATAATGCTTGAAGCTCTTTCAATCATCATACTCTCTTTCTGTAGACATAACTATGTGAAGAGCTTTATTGGTCTGAAAAAGTAGGCTGTGCCGTACTAGCAAATGAACCCTAAATTCTTCTTGGCTTAGCATCACAGAAGATCATTTCTTATCTGTTTGACATCTAATGTGGGCTTGGAGAGTCCCTCGTATCCAGTGACTCAAGGTCCAGATGTTCCCTCTGTTCATGGACTGCCTCAGCATACAGCCTTCATACAGCCTCCGTGAAACTAACCTTCAGGAGGGGTCCCAGCATCCCCCTATTGCCCAGTATTCACACCCTGTGTTGTACCTCTTCATATCATGCCAGAAGTGATCTGGGTGAACAGCAGAATACATACTTACATATATGCCAGTTTTTTAAGTATGGTTAATTTGTGTCTGAACTCAGAATGTTGATAAAACCAGGTGCCAAAGACATGATAGCTGAAGGTCAGAGAATGAGAGTATCCTTATCCTGCCTTCTTGGAATATAGCAGAAGTGACAGTATGTCACCTTCAAGGTTACATTATAAAAGATCACAGCTTCATCTTGGGTGTTCACTTTCTTGCTCTTGGATTTCTTGCTCTGGATAAAGTAAGTTGCTTTGTTGAGAGAAACTCATGTGTTAAGAAACTGAAATATCCAGCCAACAGCCATAAAGGAAACATGGTCTTCTAACAAAAACCGCATGCATGATCTTAGAAGTGAATCCTACAGCCAGATTGAACCTTGAGATGATGCCAACAGCATCCTCCCCTGCCCTCACCAGCTTGACTTAATAACAGATTTTGAGACAGTATCTAGCTAAGCTTCTCGCAGATTCCTGACCTTGTAGAAGCTATGGGATAATGTTAGTTGTTTTAAGTTTTAATTTTTTTTAATCTGGGGTTAAGTTGTTTTACAGCCTCTATGTTGTCATGATTGGAGAAGAGTGAGCTGGAAAATGCATAGTTGCTCTTAACTATCATTGCCAAAAAGCAATACATGTCCCTCAAGCTCCTAAGCCTCTGAGCTAATCCAATCCCGTTGTATCAACCTACCTACAAGTGCTGCTGAAACGTTTAACAGTCTCTGTCACAGGAACCAGACAAAGCAGTTAAAAGTATTTTAACTTGCATAGTTTTAGAACAGGAGAACTTAGAGGAATTGAGCACATAATGCCATAAGGCTAAGATAAGCTGGTAGATATTTCCTCTCCACATTTTGGATCTCTGCCAATAGAAGTAACATACAATTACTGTAATAAGAATTCAGGGTCCAAAGATAGTAGATATCAAGGAGCCGACACACGAGGTGAAGAGACAAATACATTGACAGGTAATCTGAATATAAAGTGTCAAGCACTCTGACCGATGAGTTACACCATGTTGTCAAAGCACATAAGAAGGACACCTAGTTCCATTTAGGGGATTAGAGAGAGGTCCAGGAGAAGATGACTCCTATGCTGGTTTTAATGCAGGAATTCACGTCAAACAGGTGAAGAAAATTGAGCAAGGAGTTCTAGGCAGAGGAAACAGCAAGAGCAAAATCAGAGAGGCGTGAAATAGCATAAGCATGCAGAGAATGTTAAGCGACTGGGTAAGCGCAGATGCGGAGAGGCTAAGGATGGAACTGGGCTGGTAGATAAGGGCTGGGTTACGGAGTGCAGTGGATCTCACCTTCTCTGAGACTGCAGCTTACAGGGGGCCCTTCAAAGACTTTAAGGAGGGTGCTGTCATTGAGAGACTTGGGAAGGTTTTCACACTGAAGTCTGTATCCTGTTTGCGTGCATACGAGCTCAGTCACTCAGCTGTGTCTGACTCTTTGTGACCCCATGGACTGTAGCCCACCAGGCTTTTCTGTTGATAGAATTTTCCTGGCAAGAATACTGGAGTGGGTTGCCGTTTCCTTCTCCAGGGGATCTTCCCAACCCAGGGATTGAACCCACATCTCCTACATTGCAGGTGGATTCTTCACATTGAGTCACCCGTGTCTTGTTTGGGGCTCTCTTAATCAAGCCTAGCTTCCCTGGTGGTTCAGATGGTAAAGCATCTCCCTGCAATGCAGGAGACCAGGTTCGATCCCTGGGTTGGGAAGATCCCCTGGAGACGGAAATGGCAACCCACTCCAGTACTCTTGCCTGGAAAATCCCATGGACAGAGGAGCCTAGTAGGCTACAGTCCATGGGGTTGCAAAGATCAGACACGACTTCACTTTCACTTTTCATTTTAATCAAGCTTACTTTAATTTTTTAAAGAACTGATAATTGAATGCAATCACAATTCTAAGTGGCTTTCCATATGCTCCCTAAGAGAGAACAGGTGAAAGTGAGAAGATGAAGAAAGGGGTAAAGAAAAGAAGGGGAAAGACGAATATTAAAATATAGGAACTAATGTTACTGTGTTTGCTTTGCTGAACATTTAAATTTGAGAAGAAATTTCCCTTTAGAATATTTTTTCATATTTCTTTCCTGAAAGATCCACAGGCCAATCTCTTGTGTCATAGTTCTATCAATATTTTCCAATATTCTATACAGCTTTTCATTAAAATTATTTTTGTATTAACTTATTTTGGAGGTTTCAATGGGTCACCATGCTCCCAGCCATCCATCACGTTAAAGTTTAGATCATTTTTTCACCTCCACACTAAAACCCCAAAATGACAAATTTGAGATCTAATGAAAATTTTTCTTATTTTCCAACTAAATTCCCAATTTTTTACTCCAGTTTACTTGGAACTTTCTAAATATGCTCATTTGAAAATTTACCTTAAATGGCATTGTAATCATTCCAATAGTCAATGAAGATAATACATTAACACTAGGTCAGTCTTTAGGGAATTATAGGAAACACGTCTACGTGTTGACATGGTAACACTTCAAAATTTCTAAAACTGTAGTCACTATGAAAACTTTTTTTGCTATTCCTAACTCACAAGGGAAATACAGCACAGATGAAAACCTGTAATATCCCTTTCAAGATTTTCAGGGAATTTTTATTCTTACTCAGTGATTTTAAGATGAATTTATGAGGCACATGTGGAGCCTTGATTTTACTCTTATATTGTCAGAATTGGAGTCACAAAACCACTATCCTGGTAATTTATTTCATAAATTCAGAATGAATTTGATGAGTCATCCACTTTGGTAGAGAACCATATTGTTTATAAATACCATTTTGAAGGCAACTTATCTTTCTTAAAATGTACAGATGGAGCTAATCTTTCTCACAAAAGTAGAGAGGTGTGGTTAATGCTTATTAACCATTTTGTCATTGGGTGAAACTGAGTCAACATTTCATTGCAAAAAATAGCTAAAACTTAATCTCTCCAATCAGAAATACCTAATACAAAAGTTTCTCAAGTTTAGAGAGCTGAAAAACAAATTCATTAAAACATCTCACCAGCTGGTGTAGGAAAAAGACTTCACAATTGTTGGGCCGTTTCTGTGCTTGGGCTTGATTTATATTATAATTCAGCCACAGGAAGCCTGGAAAGCCTTGTTCTTTGAAATCATCAGAGATGGTGATGGTGACTCATAGATTCCTGAAAGTCAGTAAGATTATCCTAGTTTATAAATTTATGTGTTTTCTTCCCCAGACGTGATCACTGACTGCAACTGACCACTGACAGGAGGCCAAACTATCTCAGTGGAAAAGGGGAAAATAATAAGAATTTAAGAAGTTTAATACACATAAGAAAACATGAGCACACACACACATTTGGGGGAGTGTATTACATGAATAATATGATTTTGATGTACCCTATGTTTTCATGCAAGATTAAGAAGCTACCTTCCAAACTTTTAAAATGTCCAAAAATCTGAGCATAAAGGCTTGGCTTTTCCAAAGTCAAGAGATATTCTCAACTATCCTGAGTGAATGGATTAGACTTTAAGGAAGTTAAAAAATAAATACATTAGAGGTGAAGATGTCTTGGTTATATTCATGTAAGAAGGAGCACCCCTTAGGTGATTGATCTTTTTAGCGAAATTTATATTCTTTGAACAGACTCAATATATTCCTGCTTTAGGGTCTTCACAATTTCTAACCCCCTCTGGTTTGCTCCTGGCTGGTTCCTGCCCAGCTCACATTGTCACATCTTAAGAGATGGTCTCTAAGGAGGCATATCGCTTTCCATCTCTACCCTCAATGTTAGCATCTCATTTTGTTTCTGTCATAGAACTTACTACTATTAGGAAATTTCCTGGTTGTACAGTGGTTAGGACCCTGTGCTTTCACTGCCCAGGGCCTGGGTTCAATCCTTGTTCAGGGAACTAAGATCTCAGAAGCTTCATGGCATGGATAAAAATAATGATGATGATGATAAAATAAAAGAATTTGTGATAGAAGAACCAGACCTGAAAATTAAAGGAAAAAACATTTAAAAGAACTTAGTACTATTAGAAATGATATTGTTCATTTGCTCAGTTTATTGTTATGTCCTATAAGTAACATATAAGTTCCAAGAGAGTAGTTCCTTTATCTCTCATTTTTGCACGTGTGTCATTAGCATCTAGAACAGTGCCCAACACACAGCAATGAATTAAAGTATTAGATTTCCACCAGGAGAAATACTTAGATATAAGCACATTTTAAAAATTAGGAATTGCAGGTTTTAAATTTCTTCTATATACAATTTCAAAACAAACCTCAATCATTTGACTCATGTTTGGGATAATTTTGTTCAATATCTTGAGAACACACACATTAAAATAAATATGATATAATTACTAATGATTAGGGGAGACTATTTATAAAATCTCTCCCCATCACTCTAATTCCATTGACAATACAAGGAAGATTATTTTGCTCTCCTCTTGAGGAGCTAATGAGATTTACAAGCATGTTCAAGAAATATGCTTTCACATAGCATACTGTATTCCTGCAATTACTGAGGAGAACGTGTAATGTATACAATCAGTAGTTAAAGCCCACTTTGTTTCAAAATGACTCTTAGTTTGTTTTTTTTTTTTTAATGTTTTTATAGAAACCTAAGGAAATGTGTGACCATTTGTGTCCCAGTTGGGATAAGAGAGCTGAGACTGAATGTTATCATGACCTCATACTTTCTGTAAGAATAAAAGCGCTAAACATATCCCTGTATGAGCCCAAGATGATTCAGGGATGCCTGCAGAGCCTCAGCTCTAGGAATCCCTTATCATTTCCCTCCATTGCTACTGGCAATAGAATACAGACAACGCAAAAAAAAAAAAAATTCATATTTGCAGGTGGAGCTCAGGTGTAATGTTGGTAATAACTGGAGAGTTCCACATTCTTTTCATGTAGAACAAGAGAAATAATAAGCCCATTGACTAATTTTGGTCCTTGATTTCCTGAAATAGCAATCAAATTAAAAAATTTTGAAAACCAAAGCATAGTCTTGCCCAGAGATGGGAGACATTGTTAATTCTAGCAGACTTATGACCAACTCAAACAATATTATCAATATTTCTCATTACTGTGAATCAATGAATTATAATAGAATTTAAATGTTAGGCTTTTAGGAGTTGTTGTATTACCCTAATTAACTAGCTCTTCAACAAGAGTATTTGTCATCTGCCATCTAAGTTACTCCTCACAAGTGTGATAGGACAATTATTCACTCCTTTTCCCAGGAAGTGGAATTTTGTATTACACAACTGTTGTGTGTTAGGTGCTTGAATAGACTGTGTTAGTGTGTTTGAATAAACTTGCATAGTATCACTTGGCCTTTCTATTCCTGAGCAGGAAGTAAATATAATGCTCTGTCCTGCACTTCCTTTTTCCTTTTGCTAGTGCCTCCATGGTAGTATGTATAGAAAGTTGAAAATATGTATGCAATTAAAGGAGAACACAAATATTAAAGGAGAACACAAATTCTCATGTACCTTTTGTTTTTTTTTTTTTGGAAACTCAACTGAAATGGACTTGAGTTTCAATGACTCATCAATACTGCCTCAGTGATCTAAAGCTCATCTTAAGCTACCTGGACATAGGGGTTAGAGGAGTGAGGGCAAGAGTCAGGCTGGGTGCAGACTCTCCTTTCCAGTGAATGGACGTTCATAATATTTCTCTGAGAACCAAGTCACCATCAGCAACAGTGACAATGTGTACATAATCTTGAAGTCATGCAAATATATTTTTCATCCAAATGGAGGTAAAGGCAACATAAAGAAGCAGAGGGCTTAGTCCAACAAGAGCAGCAAAAGGTACACAAAATAAAGCAGCCTGGACCAACATACTGGCTTTCTAGGGCTTATCTAATTTGGAGCTATTTCCTTTTCTTATTGCATTCCGCAAATATTTATTGAGCACCCACAATGTGTAACCTGTTGTATTACATTCTGTGGAGGAAATACAAAGTGAGGAAAGCATGGTCCTTACCTACAAGGAATTTCTAATCTTGGAGGAGAGACTGACATGTCAAAAACAGTCTGTGGTATGAGGGTTATTGGAGAAACACACGCTAAGTACTAGACCCTAGGAACAATACTATTAGATCTGATTTAGGGCAGGAAGTGGGGCTTCCCTGGTGGCTCAGATGGCAAAGAATCTGTCTGCCATGCAGGAGACCCAGTTTTGATTCTGGAGAAGGGAATGGCAGCTCACTCCAGCATTCTTGTCTGGAGAATTCTATGGACAGAGAAGCCTGGTGGGCTACAGTCCATGGGGTCGCAAAGCGGCAGACGTGACTAAGCCATTAGTGTGTATGTGTCGAGGGAGCGGGGGGTGGGTAGGAAGGACCATTTCCCTGAGGAGGTGGCATCTGAGGCTTTGCTGACATGTGAGTATAATTTCAAAAAGTTCCAAAAAATGAAAAGAAATTACATCTAAGTTGATAAAGTTTTATATATACACATAAATATAAAACTATGCTGAAAATGGGCTTCCCTGGTAGCTCAGCTGGTAAAGAACCCACCTGCAACGCAGGAGACTCCAGTTCGATCCCTGGGTTGGGAAGATCCCCTGGAAAAGGGAATGGCTCCCCACTCCAATATTCTGGCCTTGAGAATTCCATGGACTGTACAGTCTATGGAATTACAAAGAGTTGGACATGACTAAGTGACTTTTACATGCTGAAAATATCATTCAGGGAATTTCAGTAAAAAAACAGGCTTGTGTTATTTTTAATTTTAATTTCAAAGAATAGAGAGCTCAAGTAATATTTGTGATGCTTTGCATTGCTTTCATGATCTACTTTATTTTGTGGGTATTTGTGAAGTCTCTCCTGTATTTTTATATCATGGTGGATTGGATTTTAAAAGTAATGACATCCCTTGAGCTTATTTTAAAATGAGTTCTGATAGATAGGAGCTTTTCAGGGGAAGATAAATCTGGGGCAAAGGTAAGAATGGGTTGAAGTTATGAGACCAGCCACTGGGAAGCCTACTGAGACTTTTCAGGAGACTCTTCAGGAAAATGATTATGAGGATAAAAACAGGGCACTGGGAGTGAATATGAAAAAAAGAAACAAATATGAAACATTCTGGAAATAGAAATTAGCAACTCAGAGATGTGGAAAATTGATGGGAACAGAAAAGAATCTTCTGATTAATAGAACTTTTTGACTAATGAAAGTACAATGATTGTCTTATTGTTTTTTTCTCAACATAGGCAGGCCATAGAGAAAGAAAACTAGGCTTTGTGAGTAGAGGGATCATGGTGAATTTGCCAAGGCAGGTTGAGTTTGCATTGTTAGAGGAATAGGCATGTGAGCCTATTCAGCAGGAAGTAGGGCTGGATGACCCACACACCACTCATAATTAGGTTGCTACTCTGAGAGAATTGTTTTTCCTCTTTGTGACGGTGCAGGCAACATATACAGTTTATGTGAGAATTGGACTTCTGAAATAAAGTTTTCAAGGCAATGTAAACTTCTTATTGGGTACATCGAAGAGTGAGACTCTTTTTTGCAACACTAAATTCTTTGGCTCAACAATATTTATTGTGTGTGTATAGCAACACACAGACAAAACTTACTCTTTTAGAAAGTTTATATTCTAATGGCGGTATTAAGGATATATTTTGGCTGTAGAACCAATAGGATTTACTGATAGATTGCATGTAGGTGTGAAATAGAGTGCAGAGTCAACATTTTCATGCCAAGTAGATGGTGAGTAGGGTCAGGTGAGATTCAGAATCCTGGAGGATGTGTGAGTTAGATGTAGGGAAGGAGAGAGAGTCAAAATTTTGATGTCAGACAGTCTAAATCTGAGACAATGTCTGTAGGTGTATTGTGAACATTTGAATAGTCAGGAATTTAAGCAAAAAGGACAAACTAGGCAGAAAACCTCTGAGATTTTATAGCCAATATCCTCGTTTATATCCATTTTTTTTTTAAGAAATGAGGACAATTTTATTGAAAGAACTGTGAAATATAAGAATTAATAAAAGGGGTTGCTATATCTTTTCTGTTTGTTTTATTTTATAATGTAATATATCTGATTAGCAATGTTGTAATAGGTTCAGGTGTACAGCAAAGGGACTCAGTTATGCATATACATATATCCATTCTCCCCTAAATTCTCCTTTCATCCAGGCAGCCACATAAAACTGAGCAGAGTTCCTTGTGCTACATAGTAGATCCTGTTGGGTATCCATTTTAAATACAGCAGAGTGTACTTTGTCCATCCCAAACTCATTTTAGCATATTCCCTGCAGATATGAAAAACTATAGAAGGAAATGCACAGTGAATTTTTTAAAAAAAGTTCTTTACAGGTTACTTCACTTTTTTTTTTTTTTTTACCTATATGAAGCCATTACAGCTATATTTCCTTGAATCTTGAAAACGGTCACCTTGAACTGTACTTTAAAAAACAAAAACATAAAAACTGGAGAATGCAGTAAAAATTTTATTTTCAGTGCTCATGCAAGACTTACTGAGTCAGAATTTTAGGAATGCTGATTGTAGAATCTCCATTTTAAATAGGACTCCAGTACACTGAATAGGAAATTCCTGTCACAGAAAAAAGTAAAGGTGAGCCTCGTTATTTAAGACCTCCTATTTTTGGAGGCCAATATGAAAGCCCTATGCTTTTACATTTGACACAGTTTCGATTGTGTCAATAAAGATCTACCAGAGGAGAGAAGATGTAAGAACCTGCTTTCAAATGGGATTAGGCAGAAAAATAGCAACAACAACAAAAATGAGGCAAAAAGACTAAAAGGTGGGATTAAAGGAAGAAAAGGAAGGGTTAAATGTGTGGGAGCACCCAAATTCCTCTCCGAGATAACTTTGAAGAAATACTTTGTTATAACATTTTTAAACAAGGTGCCAATGTGCGCAGTGGCTCAGTTTATTATTGCAGTAGCCAGCACATGCTCACTGTCATCAGTTCAGTTCAGTTCAGTTCAGTCGCTCCGTCGTGTCCGACTCTTTGCGACCCCATGAATCGCAGCACGCCAGGCCTCCCTGTCCATCACCAACTCCCGGAATTCACTCAGACTCACGTCCATCGAGTCCGTGATGCCATCCAGCCATCTCATCCTCGGTCGTCCCCTTCTCCTCCTGCCCCCAATCCCTCCCAGCATCAGAGTCTTTTCCAATGAGTCAACTCTTCGCATGAGGTGGCCAAAGTACTGGAGTTTCAGCTTTAGCATCAGTCCTTCCAAAGAAATCCCAGGGCTGATCTCCTTCAGAATGGACTGGTTGGATCTCCTTGCAGTCCAAGGGACTCTCAAGAGTCTTCTCCAACACCACAGTTCAAAAGCATCAATTCTTCGGTGCTCAGCTTTCTTTATAGTCCAACTCTCACATCCATACATGATTATTCATAAAACCATAGTTTTGACTAGACTAAACTTTGTTGGCAAAGTAATGTCTCTGCTTTTGAATATGCTGTCTAAGTTGGTCATAACTTGTCCTCCAAAGAGCAAGCGTCTTTTAATTTCATGGCTGCAGTCACCATCTGCAGTGATTTTGGAGCCCAAGAAAATAAAGTTTGTCACAATTTCCATAGTTTCCCCATCTATTTGCCATGAAGTGATGGGACCGGATGCCATGATCTTCATTTTTTGAATGTTGAGTTTTAAGCCAACTTTTTCACTCTCCTCTTTTACTTTCATCAAAAGTCTCTTTAGTTCCTCTTCACTTTCTGCCATAAGGGTGGTGTCATCTGCATATCTGAGATTGTTGATATTTCTCCTGGCAATCTTTATTCCAGCTTGTGCTTCATCCAGCCCAGCATTTCTCATGATGTATTCTGCATAGAAGTTAAATAAGCAGGGTGACAGTATACAGCTTTGGTGTACTTCTTTCCTGATTTGGAACCAGTCTGTCCCATGTCCAGTTCTAACTGTTGCTTCTTGACTGGCACACAAATTTCTCAGGAAGCAGGTAAAGTGGTCTGGTATTCCCGTGTCTTTAAGAATTTTCCCACAGTTTGTTGTGATCCACGTAGTCAAAAGCTATATGGAAACAAGGAGGAAATAATAAGACACTAACGAGGTCCATCTAAGCCACTGTAGACAGATGGTTATGTACCCTTTTCTTCAATTCACTTGAGTTTGCAAATATTCTACCTCTAAAAAGCAGGTGTTATAAAAATACTGTGAAAGATTTATAGGACTTGAGATATATTTGACTACAGTAGGTTAGGGAAGGTATATTTTTATTTTGGACTCCAATAAATTCAGGTTTGGGTTATGCAAGTGCAATTATTTTCCTGAATATTGCATATATATTGTACATATACGCAAAGACATGTGTATACTTACATGTAGTTTAAGGAGTTATTAGCGGCATTACTTATAGATTATTTGGATTTCTATATTCAATTAATGAACTCAAATTTAAAGCACATGTTTTTATCTCAAGAAAAGTATATCAGATCTATTAATATCTTGACTTTTGTTAAGAAAGCCATTATCTTCAACTCTCCGGCAACTAGATCCTACAAGTTATTACTTTCTGTAAAATAAATATTAATAAGACTTTTAAAGCTCATTTGTTTTGAAATCTGTCTTCCTCTTTTGCAGGCAATATCTAAGTACTCTGTGTTATTCTGTAAACCCTGGATACAACACAGGGATATATGCTGTAGCTCTTCTGCTTATTTTTCTATTCAATATTGTAGCTAAGTGTTGAAAATTCTATTTTTGTTGCTGTTCAGTCATTGCTTGTCTGACTTTTTGCCATAGACTGCAGCATGCCAGGCTGCCCTGACCTTCACTATCTCCCAGAGTTTGCTCAAATTCATGTCCATTTAATTGGTGATACTATCTAACCATCCCATCCTCCACCACCCTCTTCTCCTTTTTCTTCAGTCTTTCCCAGAATCAGGGTCTTTTCCAGTGAGTCAGATCTTTGAATCACATGGTCAAAGTATTGGAGCTTTAGAGTTAACATCAATCTGTCCAATGAATATTCAGCAATAATTTTCTTTAGGATTGACTGGTTTGATTTCCTTGCAGTCCAAGAGTCTCTACAGCACACAATTCAAAAGCATCAATTCTTCGACACTCAGGCTTGTTTATGGCCCATCTCTCACATCATACATGACTACTGGAAAAGTCATAGCTTTGACTATATAGGCCTTTGTCAACAAAATGATGTCTCTGCTTTTTAATACACTGTCTAGTTTTGTTAGTTTTCCTTCCAAGGAACAAGCATCTCTGAATTTCATGGCTTCAGTCACTGTCTGTGGTGATTTTGGAGCCCAAGAAAATAAAATCTGTCACTGTTTCAACTTTTCCCCTTCTGTTTGCCATGAAGTAATGGGACCAGGTAGCATTGTGTGATTATAAGAAAACATGATCTGTGCTGATTTAAGGAGTGAAGAAAGTTTAATGAAGGTTTCTGATAATGATTGCAAGGTTGTAGGAACTGATGTCTTTGGTTGTGGAATACTATTTTCTCACAAGAGAAGGTCAGCATTTTGCCTGGATCCTGATGTTCTCCAGAGATCTAATTTGGGTGATGAGCTACTGTTTAATGAGTGCAAATTAATTCTGAGTAATAGAATATTCATTCATTTATTCATTAAATGAGCATATATTTATTGACAGGCATTCTTCTAGAAGAAACAAAGATCAAAAAGATACCATCATTGTCCTCAAGGAGTTGATAGTCTCCCAGAAGGACAGAAATGCAATGTATAGAAGAAAAAGGGCCTGTGGTATCTACTGTTAAAGAAGTAAGAACAATGTACTGAATATGTGTGCAAAGTCACTTCAGTCGTGTCCAACTCTTTGTGACCCTATGTTCTGTAGCCCACCAGGCTTCTCTGTCCGTGGGATTCTCAAGGGAAGAAGACTGGAGTGGGTTGCCATGTTCTCCTCCAGGCATTCTTCCAGACCCAGAGGTCAAACCGATGTCTCTTATGTCTCTTGCATTGGCGAGTGGGTTCTTTACCACTAGCACCACCTAGGAAACCCCACTGAGTATATGTGTATAAAATTAACTTAGTGAAAACATTAACACCAAGAGATTGGGGCAGCTGCAGTGAAGGACAAGAGGGACAAAAGACGAACCAAAAACTACTATTGATACAGGATGAAAACAAACAAATTTTTGCCACCTCCAGATTTTGATATCCTCAGAATCACAGAATGGTCTTGGTCCTTAATAATCTGTTGTCCCTGTACTCCAGGTAGCAAACCTTAGGGTTTTCCTCCTCTCTGGCAAATGAGTCTACGGAGAAATTCCCTTTGCTTCCATCCCATCCTCCTGCTCACCTATAAGACTTGGTCAAAGTATCATTATCTACAAATTTTTCATCCAGTATAACAGTTTGGTTGTTCATTACTTTCTTTCAGATGGATTTAAAATAAATAAATAAATCCTTTACAGAATTCTCTGCTGGTCCAGAGATTTGGACCCTATGCTTCCACTACAGGAGGTACAAGTTCAATTTGAGGTCAGAGAACTAAGATCCTGCATGCTGCATGGTGCAGCAAATTATAATAATATAACAAAGTAATAAAAGTAAGTAAACGTAAACAAACCCTTCAGTGTTAGCATCACTAATTTTATCAATGTTGGATTCTAAAACTACAGAGTCAATTCCGTTAATGCTACTGGCTTTCTTTGCTCGTTCTTTCTTCTCTGTTCCTGACTTACGACTGGTTCTCGACTTGCTCCACCTCAGCAGTGGAACATGAATGAGCAAAAAATCTTAAATTTGTTGTCTGCCTCTGTAGCATCAGGCAAAGTTTTATTTTTTCATAACAGATTTAAAAAGCGTACTCTAAGTAAGTTTTTATTTCTTTTCTCTAAATCCTGTTTATTTTCCATGGTCCTAAATAGTTGAGTTATAAGGACAGTATCTCCTACATTTGTATTATTAATTTAGCATTATTAAGAACAAGAGTAGACCTTAACAAATCTGAGAATACGAGTTTCTATAATTAGCTTCAATGTTTGAGTTTTGGTTATTTGCAATAGCTTTAGGACACATACAGTATAATTGAAAACATTATTTGCAAGCGTATATATTTAAAATCCTAATAAGAGAAAATATTTTGTTTGAGTATTTAAATGACTTCCCTCTTAAAATGATTAATGCTTTGTTATTGAAAAACAATAGTTAAAGAAGTGGAATTCATTTTAAACATGTGCTTTTATATTATAACACATTTTGTCATCTGGAAACACTGATCATTTTAGTGGAATTTTGAAAATGATTTAATATATAATTATGGACATTTATTTTAAAATTTCAAGTCATAAAATATATCTGACATGGTAACTATTCTTTAAATATATGTTATTCCTACTTCACTGTGATCACTATTGGACTTAAAATATTAATACTGAAGTCTAATTTTATAATAAACATGATGAACAAAGTCATGGAAACTTGAGATTTACTTTGGAAGAGTCTATTCTGCTCTGTAACGCTTTCCAATATACTGTTTCTATAAGTTTGATATTGAATTATGTGTCTTTGAAACCGAGTGAGCTGAAAGTCTGACTTTTGGGACACAAAACAATGAAATATCAATGATGGTCCTTTATCAGAAATCTAGTGTTTTTTGAATGACAGAGACATTGGCCTATTGAATATCTATAAAACAATAAAAATATGGCTGTTAATGAAAATATAATTATATGGAAAGATAAAATAAGAAAAAATTAAACATGGAGTGATTCATGTAAAATATTTAAAAATCTAATAATGCAGACACAGATATTGTTATCTCTAATCATATTTTCAACTAATTATCACCAAAAACACTGTGGAAATGGTATTTACAAAGCTATGCACTTTCAGAATAAAGGGCAGGAAGAGAAGAATGAATGAGGAAAAGACCTAGTAACTATGTAGAATAAAAATAGTAAATGAAGATAAAATGAAATGTAAGTAGGATACTGACTTTTTAAAATACAGAAACATCACAATATAAAGCAATTCAAGAAGGGAAACATCACACACAAACATAAAATAATGAAGTGAAAGGAAAAGCATACCAAAATGACTTGAAGAATCATTTTGGAATCATGAAGAAAGTACTGTATCAAATTGTTCTAGGTATCCAAGGAAGATAAAACCAGAGTAAATGAAAAAAAAAATGACTTAAATTTAAATCAGAGAGAATCAGAGTAGCTGAAATAGGCATAGTAAGAATACAGAAGATAAAAGACGCATAATCTCTACAACTTGACAATGTGGAAAGTGTCAAGAATTCAAGATTTCACTACAGCATAGGGATCTGTAATAGATACCTGTTGCTTTTTCCATATCAGCACTAGCTTTACCTTTAGGAAACCATTGTTTGCCACTCCATGTAAATATGATGGAGAGAGGGAAGAAACTGCCAATCAAAGTATGCCCACTCCTCAGAATCAGAGCTAAGTCATATCAGCTCTTTGTGATGCCGTGGACTGCAGCACGCCAGGCTTCCCTGTCCTTTGCCATCTCCCAGAATTTGCTCAAATTCATGTCCATTGAGTCAGTGATTCCATCCAACCATCTCATCCTCTGTCTTCCCCTTCTCCTCCTGCCTTCAATCTTTCCCAGCATCAGGGTCTTTTCCAATGAGTCAGTTCTTTGCAGGAGGTGGCCAAAGTATTGGAGCTTCAGCTTCAGCATCCTTCCATCCAATGAATATTCAGGACTGATTTCCTTTAGGATGGACTGTTTGGATCTCCTTGCAGTCCAAGGGACTCTCAAGAGTGCTCTCCAACACCACACTTCAAAAGCATCAAGTGTTCTGTGCTCAGCCTTTTTAAGGGTCAGAGACACAAGGGCTAATCATTCTCTATCACCCACCACCATGTTTAGTAAAGGGATGATATTTTGATCCAAATGGAAATAGAGTTTTTCTGTTGGCTTTTACATATGCCTTATAGGAGATAAAGAAACTTTTTTTTTTTAATCTGAGAGTTTGCTACTAGGGATGATTAGACCTAAAGATGCCTATGATCTTTCCTTGGCAATATAGAGGAAAAATCAACAATAGCAGCAGAATTAGTTCAGCTTCCACAGATAGAGATCAAGAGATGGAAAGAACCCTAAAGATACTTTCTGGGCTCTGTAGACCTAATTAGATCATCCCTTCCCATGCACATGAACTTTATTTGTTTACACTTACAAGATTTTGGATGGTTGCACTGCAAAGTACTGATTAAAACAGGTTGTTTTAATCCCAACCCACATCATACAGGCATTGAGAGGGCAGACAGAGATAAAAATGAAAGTTAAATTAAAAAAAAAAAAGGATAAAATGGAGAAGGAATGTGAGAAGCTCTGACTATATTTTCTGTAGTGGTTTACACCTGTCAGAGATTTAACTTTATGTAGAAGAATGAAGATGATATACAAGCATGCGGCCTGTGTGGTCCTCCAGTGACCCTACCTAAACAGGTCAAGGAGTATGCTGTGCCCTCAAGAACCACAAATCTATTTTGATGACTAATTGTAACATGACTGATGCATCTGATTATCCCTAGAAACCTAACCTCACCATAATGTCAACAATTCTACCTCTGAGCTAATCTAACATTAATTCCATAACTAACTCTAATTCTGATCATAGTCATAATCCAGGAAATGGAAGCAACCTAGATGTCCATCAGCAGATGAATGGATAAGAAAGCTGTGGTACATATACACAACGGAGTATTACTCAGCCATTAAAAAGAATACATTTGAATCAGTTTTAATGAGGTGGATGAAACTGGAGCCGATTATACAGAGTGAAGTAAGCCAGAAAGAAAAACACAAATAGAGTATACTAACACATATATATGGAATTTAGACAGATGGTAATGATAACCCTGTATGCGAGACAGCAAAAGAGACACAGATGTATAGAACAGTCTTTTGGACTCTGTGGGAGAGGGAGAAGGTGGGATGATTTGGGAGAATGGCATTGAAACATGTATAATATCATATATGAAACAAACTGCCAGTCCAGGTTCGATGCATGACACTGGATGCTTGGGGCTTGTGCACTGGGATAACCCAGAGGGATGGTACAAGGAGGGAGGAGGGAGGGGGGTTCAGGATGGAGAACACATGTATACCTGTGGTGGATTCATGTTGATGAATGGCAAAACCAACACAATATTGTAAAGTAATTAACCTCCAATTAAAATAAATTTATATTAAAAAATAAAAATAAATTATACTTTTATTATTAAAAAGTAATCCAATCACTCTTAAATTTGACTTGAAAAGCAACTGTAAAACTAAAATCAAAAGTACGTCTCAACAAAAGCCAACCGTGAAGCTAAACCTAATTGTATCTCTAACCCTAATCTTAACCATAAAACTAAAATTAAGCCCAGTTTAATCTAACATTAACTGTATTGTTGTTATTGTTGTTCAGTTGCAAGTTGTGTCCAACTGTTTGTGACCCAGTGGACTGCAGCCCGCCAGGCTCCCCTGTCCATGGAATTTCCAGGCAAGAATACTGGAGTGAGTTGCATTTCCTACTCCAGGGGATCTTCCCCACCCAGGGATTGAACCCACATCACCTGTATCTCTTGCACTGGCGGGCAGAATCTTTATCATTGAGCTGCCTGTGAAACCCAAAATATCTTAGGCCTAACTATAATTCTAATTCTATCCCCAGTCATATCTCTAACCACAATCCTTAACACAACAAATCTTAACCATACAAAACCCTAAAATTCTACCTATAACCCTAATCCTATTCCTATCAATAACCACACCCTATGGGGTCCATGGGGTCACAAAGAGTCAGACATGACTGAGCGACTGAACTGAATTGATCAATAACCCTAACACTAAAACAAACCCTAAACCTTATCTCTATCCCTAACACTACCTGCAGCCACATATTTAACACTAATCTTAAATCTCATACTAAACTTCAAACCCAGCTTTAGCCTAAATCTTAAACATTAATCCTGAGCCTCTCTTTCATCTTGCATCAAATTCTAAAAGTAACACTAAATCTAATTCTTACACTAAATTTAAAATTAATCCTAGCACTATCTTTAACTCAACCCTAACATTAACCCCAAAGCTACCTCAAACTCTAACACTAACCCAAATCCTGCCTCTAGCCCCATCCCTAATTCCAAACCTGGTCCATAATTATTTTAGCACTCACTAATTAAAAGATGCTTACTCCTTGAAAGAAAAATTATGACCAACCTAGATAGCATATTCAAAAGCAGAGATATTACTTTGCTGACTAAGGTCCATCTAGTCAAGGCTATGGTTTTTCCTGTGGTCATGTATGGATGTGAGAGTTGGACTGTGAAGAAGGCTGAGCGCCGAAGAATTGATGCTTTTGAACTGTGGTGTTGGAGAAGACTCTTGAGCGTCCCTTGGACTGCAAGGAGATCCAACCAGTCCATTCTGAAGGAGATCAGCCCTGGGATTTCTTTGGAAGGAATGATGCTAAAGCTGAAACTCCAGTCCTTTGGCCACCTCATGCCAAGAGTTGACTCATTGGAAAAGACTCTGATGCTGGGAAGGATTGGGGGCAGGAGAAAAGGGGGACGACCGAGGATGAGATGGCTGGATGGCGTCACTGACTCGATGGACGTGAGTCTGAGTGAACTCCGGGAGTTGGTGATGAACAGGGAGGCCTGGCGTGCTGGGATTCATTTGGTCGCAAAGAGTCAGACACAACTGAGCGACTGAACTGAGTGCTCTGAGCATCACTGCTTTGCTTGCCTATCTTCTGACTTTCCTCACTGCATTTTGATATTGAATCATGAAAGAGCACTGTGGGATTTTGGTCTGAGAACTATTGCTACTACCCATGATTTGCTCTGTTGCAAGTGAACACAGCAGAGAAAATCAGCTAACAAAAAGAAGTTTAGTGGGGTAAGGCAGGCTAAAGGCTCATGGAATTGAAAAGGCTAGGATACATCTCACAGATGCCTGGATCCAGACTTCTCAATGCTGCCATCAGGATCTGTTCTGTTTCCATGTTCAGACTCTTTTCTCTTATCCATTTGCTTTGTTTTCAAGTTTCTGTGACACACTAGGATCAACTCCAGTGGGAAAAGTCATTCTCTTTTTCTGGTTGCTTAAGAAGAAATCCCAAGATTAATTTAGATTGAACATTGTTGACTTTGCCTTTGGGTCAAGTTGTCATCTTAACCATCATAAATAACATGACATGATGCTTCAGGTGGCCAATAGTAAATCTCATGCCCACTCCCAGGAGCATGACCAATGCCAATGGATGCACTTATATGAAATGCAGGAGACTTGTGGGGGTTCTCCACAAAAGGAAAATCAGGTAACTATTAACAGGAGAAAGAGAAATGGATGTTGGATGACAAAAAGCACAAATGTCCACCAAAATTTTTGAGGAAGAGTTCCACTTGATTATCATCTAGCTTAAATTTCTAATTTTAGGAAAGAGGATATTGTAGGTTTGATTTTTTTTTCCCTTTTTATACACAACACATCACAAAATTAAGGATGGTCATTATCTTGAAAATTTGGAGACTATTAAAGATGCTTAGAAAAGTAAAGATTGAATACTTTCAGAAATGTAAACAGTGGCCTTCTATCTTGGGTAATATAGGTGCTTCCTGGGGAAAACTGACTAATGAATTTCTGTTTTCTCTACTAATAATTCTTTAATATTATTTTTTTTTAGTTTTATCTCCTTTCTTCTTCTAATCTATCCACTAGTAAACATGTTCAAATGTATGTACTAAATTGATTTTCCCTCATGTTACATTCTATCTATCAAAAAAGCAATGAGAAAGTAAATACAAAACAAAATTATGCTTTTAAGGATATCTCTTACATGCACTTTAAAATAATCACATTTGTTTTACTCTAAAAAGCTGAGATGGATGAAACTGGAGCCGATTATACAGAGTGAAGTGAGCCAGAAAGAAAAACACCAATACAGTATACTAACACATATATATGGAATTTAGGAAGATGGCAATGATGACCCTGTGTGCAGGACAGCAAAAAAGACACAGATGTGTATAGCGGACTTTTGGTCTCAGAGGGAGAGGGAGAGGGTGTGATGATTTGGGAGAATGGCATTGAAACATGTATAATATCATGTAAGAATCGAAATGCCAGTCTATGTCTGATGCAGGATATGACACGCTTGGGGCTGACGCGCGGGGATGACCCAGAGACATGTTGTGGGGAGGGGGGTGGGAGGGGGGCTCATGTTTGGGAACGCATGTACACCTGTGGTGGATTCATGTCAATCTATGCCAAAACCAATACAGAATTGTAAAGTAAAAATTAAAAATAAATAAATAAATAAATAAAAAATAAAAAGCATTAACAAGAAGAGGTAATCTAAGGATAATTTAAAGCTAGGGAACAAAATATTCACTGTAATTGATGATGTGAGGAAAATATTATATTAAAATTCCGGTTTCTCCCCTGTTTGTGTGAATGAAATACAAAATTCATAAGGGAAGGATTTAATCAATGAATCAAAAATCTAAATCCATCAACACACTATGCATTGCATACTATCAGTGTGTTTGGGACTTGAATGAATACTTTTTTTAAAAAAAGTCTACATTTTGCACTATGAATGTGAATGAGTACAGGCATACCTCATTATACCATACTTGCTTTATTTTGCTTCTCAGATATTATATTTTGTTTCTAAAAAATTCAAAAATTGTTGCAACCTTGCATCAAGCAAGTCTAGCAGCATTCTTTTCCCAACAGCATTTGCACAATTTGTGTCTTTGTGTCACATTTTGATAATTCTCACAATATTTCAAACTTTTTGATTACTGTTATATTTTTATAATGATCTGTGATCGGTGATCTTTAATGTTACTAGTGTAGTTATTTGGGGGCACCAGGAACCACAGCCATGCAAGATAGCAAATATAATCAATAAATGTGTGTTCTGACTGCTCCAATGACTGGCTGTTCCTCCATCTCTCTCTTCCTCCTTGGACTTCCTTATTTCCTGAGATGCATCAATATAGAAATTAGGCCAGTTAATAACTCAAAGTGGCCTCTAAGTGTTCAAATAAAACAAAGAGACGTAGGTCTCTCACTTTAAATCAAAAGCTAATAATGATTAAGCTTAGTGAGGAAGGCATGCTGAAGGCTGAGATAAGTCAAGAGGTAGGCCTTTTGTGCCAAACTGTTGGCCAAGTTGTGGATGAAAATGGAAAGTTCTTGAAGGAAATGAAAAGAGCTATTCCAGTGAACACACAGATCTTAAGAGAAATGATACAGCCTTATTGCTGAGATGGAGAGAGTTTTAGTGTCCAGATAGAATATCAAACCAGTCACAACATTCTCTTAAGTCAAAACCTAATGCAGAGCAAGGCCCTAACTCCCTTCAACTCTATGGAGGCTGAGAAAGATGAGGAAGTTGCAGAACAAAGTGTGGAACTAGCAGAGTTTTGTTCATGAGATTTAAGGAAAGAAGCCACCTCCATAACATAGAAGTGCAAGTTGAAGCAGCAAATGCTGAGGTAGAAGCTGCAGCAAGTTGTCCAGAGATTTAGCTAAGATAATTCATAAAGGTGGCTGTGCTGAACAACAGGTTTTTTAATGTAGATGAAACATCTATTGGAAAAAAATGTCATCTAAGACTTTCATAGCTAAAGAGGAGAAGTCCAATGCCTGGTTTCAAAAGATAGTCTGACTCTCTTGTTAAGGGCTAATGCTAATGGTGAGACTTGAAGTTGAATACAATATTAACTTAGCATGTGAAAATCCTAGGGCCTTTAAGAATTATGCTAATCTACTCTGTGCACTAGAAAGGAACAGAAAGTCCTGAATGACATCAGATTTGCTTATGAAATCGTTTGATGAATATTTTAAGCCCCCAGTTGAAGGGTACTACTCAGAAAAAAAAAAAAGATTCCTTTCCAATTACTGCTCATTGAGAATGCACTTGGACACTCAAGAGCTCTGATAGAGATGTACAAGGAGATTCGTGTTGTTTTCCTGCCTGCTAACACAACATTATTTCTGCAGGCCATGGATGAAGGAATAATTTTGAGCTTTAAATTTTATTTAAGAAACATATTTCACAAAGCCAGAACTGCAATAGATGGTGATTCATCTTACTGAACCTGGACAAAATAAATTGAAAACTTCCGGTAAAGAATTCACCATTCTAGAACCCATTAAGAACATTCATGATTTCAAAGGAATAGACCAAAATATCAGCATTCACAAGAGTTTGGAAGCACTTGATTCCAACCCTCCTGGATGACTTTGAGGGATTCAAAACTTCAGTAGGGGAAGTAACCACAGACGTGATGGATATAGCAAGAGGACTAGAATTGGAATGGAGCCTGATTTGTGACTGAAATCTCAGAATAAAACTTGAATGACTGAGGAATAGCTTCTGTGGATGACTAGGGAAAGTGGTTTCTTTCGATGGGATCTACTCATGTGACAATTGTTGAAATAACAAAAAAGCATTTAGAATTTTACATAAACTTAGCTGATAAAACAGTGGCAGGGTTTGAAAGGATTAACTCTAAGTTTGAAAGAAGTTCTACTGTGGGTAAAATGCTATCAAACAATATTGTATGCTACAAAGAAATCTTTTGTTTGTAACAAGGAGCGAGTCAATGAGGCGAACATCATTGCTGTCTTATTTTAAGAAATTGTCATATCCCTTATGATTATACAGTGGAAGTGAGAAATAGATTTAAGGGACTAGATCTGATAGGTAGAGTGCCTGATGAACTATGGACTGAGGTTCGTGACGTTCTACAGAAGATAGGGATCAAGACCATCCCATGGAAAAGAAATGCAAAAAAGCAAATTGGCTGCCTGAGGAGGCCTTACAAATAGCTGTGAAAAGAAGAGAAGCAAAAAGCAAAGGAGAAAAGGAAAGATATAAGCATATGAATGCAGAGTTCCTGAGAATAGCAAGAGGAGATAAGAAAGCCTTCTTCAGCAATCAATGCAAAGAAATAGAGGAAAACAACAGAATGGGAAAGACTAGAGATCTCCTCAAGAAAATTAGAAATAGCAAGGGAACATTTCATGCAAAGAAGGGCTCGATAAAGGACAGAAATGGTATGGACCTAACAGAAGCAGAAGATATTAAGAAGAGGTGGCAAGAATACACAGAAGAACTGTACAAAAAAGATCTTCATGACCCAGATAATCATGATGGTGTGATCACTCACCTAGAGCCAGACATCCTGGAATGTGAAGTCAAGTGGGCCTTAGAAAGCATCACTACGAACAAAGCTAGTGGAGGTGATGGAATTCCAGTGGAGCTGTTTCAAATCCTGAAAGATGATGCTGTGAAAGTGCTGCACTCAATATGCCAGCAAAATTGGAAAACTCAGCAGTGGCCACAGGACTGGAAAAGGTCAGTCTTCGTTCCAATCCCAAAGAAAGGCAATGCCAAAGAATGCTCAAACTACTACACAATTGCACTCATCTCACACGCTAGTAAAGTAATGCTCAAAATTCTCCAAGCTTCTCCAGGCTTCAGCAATAGGTGAACGTGAACTTCCAGATGTTCAAGCTGGTATTAGAAAAGGCAGAGAAACAAGAGATCACATTGCCAACATCTGCTGGATCATGGAAAAAGCAAAAGAGTTCCAGAAAAACATCTATTTCTGCTTTATTGACTATGCCAAAGCCTTTGACTGTGTGGATCACAATACACTGTGGAAAATTCTGAAAGAGATAGGAATACCAGACCACCTGACCTGCCTCTTGAGAAGCAACAGTTAGAACTGGACATGGAACAACAGACTGGTTCCAAATAGGAAAAGGAGTACATCAAGGCTGTATATTGTCACCCTGCTTATTTAACTTATATGCAGAGTACATCATGAGAAATGCTGGGCTGGAAGAAGCACAAGCTGGAATTAAGATATCCGGGAGAAATATCAATAACCTCAGACATGCAGATGACACCACCCTCATGGCAGAAAGTGAAGAGGAACTAAAAAGCCTCTTGATAAAAGTGAAAGAGGAGAGTGAAAAAGTTGACTTAAAGTTCAACATTCACAAAACGAAAAGCATGGCATCTGGTCCCATCACTTCATGGGAAATAGATGGGGAAACAGTAGAAACAGTGTCAGACTTTATTTTGGGGGGCTCCAAAATCACTGCAGATGGTGACTGCAGCCATGAAATTAAAAGACACTTACTCCTTGGAAGAAAAGTTATGACCAACCTAGATAGCATATTCAAAAGCAGAGACATTACTTTGCTGACTAGGGTCCGTCTAGTCAAGGCTATGGTTTTTCCTGTAGTCATGTATGGATGTGAGAGTTGGACTGTGAAGAAAGCTGAGTGCTGAAGAATTGATGCTTTTGAGCTGTGGTGTTGGAGAAGACTCTTGAGAGTCCCTTGGACTGCAAGGAGATCCAACCAGTCCATTCTGAAGGAGATCAACCCTGGGATTTCTTTGGAAGGAATGATGCTAAAGCTGAAACTCCAATACTTTGGCCACCTCATGCGAAGAGTTGACTCATTGGAAAAGACTCTGATGCTGGGAGAGATTGGGGGCAGGAGGAGAAGGGGACGACAGAGGATGAGATGGCTGGATGGCATCACTGACTCGACGGACGTGAGTTTGAGTGAACTCCGGGAGTTGGTGATGGACAGGGAGGCCTGGCGTGCTGCGATTCATGTGGTCGTAAAGAGTCGGACACGACTGAGCGACTGAACTGAACTGAACTGAACCCTAACCTTCAGCAACCACAAACCTGCTCACTCAGCAGCTGTCAACACGGAGGCAAGATTCTCCACCAGCAAAAGATTGCACCTTCTTGAATGCTCAGATGATGTTTAGCATTTTAGGAACAACATATTTTAAAAATAAGGGATATTTATTATTTTAGACTATGTACAATATAGAGTAAATATAACTATTTTATGTGCACTAGAAAGCCAGAAATATCCTGCAACTTGCCGTATTGAGATATTTGCTTGATTCCAGTGGTCTGGAGAGAATCCATACTATCTTTGAGGTATGATTGTACAGCATAGTGGTTTAACATTTGGCCTTTGGTGTCTGACTACCTGAGCTCTGCCCCTCACTGCCCTAGGTAAACATTCCCATTCATCTGATTTCTCTACCTGAAAATTTCCCTTTGATTGCAACAGTCAAGTGAAAATGCACATTTAAAATCCTTTAGTAAAAAGAATTTAGCTGAATATAGATGCTCTTTTCTTGTGTCTGCAACTTCTATCTTTAAAATGTCCTCTTCTGACAACTTTGCTATTACATTTTTGTGCTTGTTTGCTTTCTAAAATCATTTTTAGTGATTTTGAAAGTGAGATGTGCAAACAATTCTACCATTGTTGTTTTTAAGTTTGTCAATTGTTTAGTAAAGGCATCTATTGCTCTTTCTCCCTCTGTCTTATTTATAAGTTTTCATGATTCCACATATCTGTTTACAATTTCATTTATACCATCCTGAAGACTAAAATCTATAGAGTAATTTCAGAATTTTGCCACTGATAACAAAACATTTAGTATAATTATGGCTCTTCTTGCCTACAACTATAGGCTCAATATATCTTATACAATATTATGATATAATTTACAATTTTGTATAATAGTTTTCATCATTTCCTTTTTTCTGCATGCTTATTTACAAGTTACTTGTGGTTATTCTGTAATATGGTTTTAATATTCAACGATGATTGTTGTTGTTAGTTGCTAAGTCATGTCTGACTCTTTGCCACCTCATGGACCATAGCCCATTAGGCTTCTCTTTCCATGGGATTTCCCAGGCAACAATACTGGAGTAGGTTGCCATTTTCTCCTCCAGGAGCTCTTCCTGACCCAACCCACGCACTGAACCCATGTCTTCTACACTGGCAGGCAGAGTCTTTACTGTTGGGCCACCAGGGAAGCTAAAGCTATAGTTATTCATACATTTCCCCCAACGTCAGTGTCTTAGTTTTGATATATGTATTGAATTTGTAGATCCAAATTCCTCTTTCTTGGCAGAGTGCAATTTTTTTTTAATTTATTTATTTTAATTGGAGGCTAATTACTTTACAATATTATAGTGGTTTTTGCCATGCATTGACATGAATCAGCCATGGGTATACATATGTTCCCCATCCTGAACCCCCCTCCCCCCTCCCTCCCCATCCCATCCCTCCGCAAGTGAATGTAAGTTTGACTGGACATAACATTGTTAATAGCAATATAGTTTTAAAATCTGATTCTGTACATATTTTTCCAAATATCTCTGTACTTTTGTTCTGTGAAGAAATAATTTTAGTCAAACCTGATATTTTGCTTTTTGAGAAGTAGCAAGTTTTTCTCTACAATCCTTACTCATATTAGCTAAAACTGTATGAATACATGTCATCCGATTTGAGTCTCATATTTTAAAAAATTTCTATTCTTTGCTTAGTGCTCAATTTTCTTCAGCGGTTGATTTAATTTTTAGACTATACTTACTTGTATCTATTATCTTACCTTACAAAGTTTTATCTCCTTCTCTTATGTCTGGGTTATTTCTCAGCTAAGTGTTGGTTCTAGTTTCTAGGGCCTCTGGTGCATGTTTTAAACTCTTCTCTTGAATTTCAAGTCTCATTTCACTGTTCTATTTTTTATTTTAGTTTAATTAATTTTTTGAGGGAGCATTGGTTTATATCATTATTTATTTCATCTCTATAGCATTATGTTTCTACTTTTATACACACTTACAGAGAGCTCCACCACCAAAAATTTAGTTTCCATTCATCACATACAGTTAATCCTTCTCACTCATTTCACCCTCCCCCAATCCCTTCCCTGCTACCCACTCCTCTGTTCCCTGTATCTGAATGTTTCTTTTCATTTTGTTTGATTTGTTCATTTCTTTGGATTTTGTTGTTTGCTTTTTATATTGCACATATAAGTGAAATTATACGGTGTTTTTCCTTCTCTCTCTGACTTACTTCACTTAGAATAATATACTCAAGGTACTTCCATGTTGTTGCCAACGGCAAGATTTCATAATGGCTAAGTAGTATTCCATTGTATGTTCTATCCTTGAGAAAGTTCCATGTGTGCTTGAGAAAAATGTGTTTTCTGCTGCATTTGGATGGAATATCCTATACAAATCTGTCATGATCCATCTGGTATACTATTTCGTATAGCTGCCAATTTCTCCCTTTAAGTCCGCTAACAATTATGTATATATGCTGGTGCACCTACATAGGTGCATACGTACTAATAACTGTTATGTCTTCCTGGTGAATTGTCCCTTTTATCATTATATACGGTCTATCTTTGTGTATTGTCACCTCTTTTTGGCTTACAGTCTATTTTGCCTGGTATGAGTGTGACTGTGCCCACTGTCTTTTGACTGCCACTGGCTTGCAGCATCTCCTTTCATCCCTTCGGTTTAAGCCTATGTTCTTCTTTAGAGTTGAGGTGAATGTCCTGGAGGCAGCATATAGGTGTGTCTTTTCCTTCATCCAGCAACTCTGTGTCTTTCAATTGGTGGATTTAACCCAATTGTAATTAGGATGATAATTAGTAGAAGGAAGTGGCAAAGTATATTCCAAGTCCAGAAGGGAAAAAGCTGCAACCTAGGATGCTCTACTCAGCAAGATTATCATTTAGAATAGAAGGAGAGATAATTTCTCAAATAAGTGAAAACTAAAATGATACAGCAATATTAAGCCTATCCTAAAAGAAATATTGGAAAATTTTCTCTAAATAGAAAAGAAGCAAGAATCTATAGGAAAAGGAAAATCACAACAGCAAAAATGAATACATAGGTCAGTTAAATAAGCTAGCACTTAGATTTTTTAAAAAATTAAAAAAAAATATGAAAGTATTATAATCCCAATAAATGACAAAAAGACTAACATTAAGATGCAAAATAGGTCATCAAATCATAAAACATTGGGGAAAGGAGTAGTAAAATGTAGATAATTTTTTAGAATTTATCTATTTTAATTCCTCTGCTTTTTTGTTCTTTGTCTTTGTCTTAGCTCATTCGGCAGTCTTTACTCTGTTTCCAGAGAAGCGACCATCCTGTTTCATTTTTGGAAATTCTCAAGCAGTAATTTTCCCAAGATTGTCATCTGCTTCTTAAAATAATTTTTAACCATGCCTTGTTTTTGAGTCTTCAGTCCAATGTTCTTTTCTCTTTATTTGTCTGTCTTTCCTCTCTTCATGACCATTGTTCATTTGCTTTTTTAAGGGTTGATTTGCAGCTCCTCTCCCTCTCACAATGATGAACTCCAGAGAAGTGTTTCTGGCAAGTCTTCCTCCTCATATTCAATCCACATAGGAGTATAATACCTATCTAAATTTAAGAAATTCACAAGATGAGCATTTGGAGCTAATGTTGAAATCTCTTTTCTACAAACTAGGATGTACTCCAACTCAACTAGAACCAGCTAGTTTTCAATTCTTGAAATAAAGTTTCACCTAAAGGCTTAAAAAGATTAAATCACCCAACAAATATTGATTCCACCTCTCTTCCCTGCTTTAGCCTAGCTGCAATTTCTCACTTGGATAAGTAATGATCTCATTTCCCTCCTGTTCGCATCCACATTGCATGCTTCCATGGGCATAGAAAGAGTGGACCTGACAAGAATAGCAAGTAAGACAGACATGCTTGGTAAGGGTTCCCAAATTTTAGAGGATGATTATCTTCTTTTCCCTCTTGGTCCTTGGAGCTTCTTGTATTTGGAACTAGGGACAGGCAGAACAGATGTATTAGACCTCATCTGTTTTCTTTGGTGTTATGTGTCTTGCTCTGCTTTAGGCAAATTCATGTAACTCAAGAATTTCCATGCAGGTGCATCAATGATGTGATTAGTGAAATTCCATTCAGACTTAGATCTTTGCTGTTCTTTCCTTTTCTTTTTTTTCTCTATTTACGTTTAGGTCATGCTAACTATTCTCGCAGATGCAAACAGGAAGCTTAGAGAAGATGCATCAAAGTGCACATATTTCAGTTAAAAAACACATGTGTGTGAAATTCTAAAGGTTAATTTCAATGACACAATTCTCATTTGCAATTGGCAGATGATATGTTTTTTAGTGATTCTTTGTCTATTTATGAACATATTATTAAATGGCAAACACAATGCAAGAATTATCTTTATTTTTTGCTTAGCTATATTGACTTATTAGTAGCAGAGGAAAAAGTCAGGCAAAACATATTTTTTTGTGAATATAAATGAACCCATAAAAGCCATATACAATGCTTAGGTGGAATTTATACAAGTCTAATAGTTACATTCCACCTCCTACTTAGCTGTTGGTTAATTTAATGCTATATACTTCAAGAACATTTTGGTAGACCTAGTTTTTTTTTTCCCCAGATTATTTAGATCCACAAACTGAAAATTTATAGCAATTATCTAGAAAAGTAAGCCAGAAATATCTTCTATTAACATTTCTTGTGTCACTCATGTGTATGATATGATAATTGTACTGGCTTCAAATGTTTCTTGACCATAAATTTAAATAATGAATTATACAAGAAGCAATTTTAAGAATTTGATATTAGAAATGAACTTAAATGAGGAGAGTGAAAAAGTTGGCTTAAAGCTCAACATTCAGAAAACGAAGATCATGGCATCCGGTCCCATCACTTCATGGGAAATAGATGGGGAAACAGTGGAAACGGTGTCAGACTTTATTTTGGGGGGCTCCAAAATCACTGCAGATGGTGACTGCAGCCATGAAATTAAAAGACACTTACTCCTTGGAAGAAAAGTTACGACCAACCTAGATAGCATATTCAAAAGCAGAGACATTACTTCACCGACTAAGGTCCATCTAGTCAAGGCTATGGTTTTTCCAGTAGTCATGTATGGATGTGAGAATTGGACTGTGAAGAAGGCTGAGCACCGAAGAATTGATGCTTTTGAACTGTGGTGTTGGAGAAGACTCTTGAGAGTCCCTTGGACTGCAAGGACATCCAACCAGTCCATTCTAAAGGAGATCAGCCCTGGGATTTCTTTGGAAGGAATGATGCTGAAGCTGAAACTCCAGTACTTTGGCCACCTCATGCCAAGAGTTGACTCATTGGAAAAGTCTTTGATGGTGGGAGGGATTGGGGGCAGGAGGAGAAGGGGACGACTAAGGATGAGATGGCTGGATGGCATCACTGACTCGATGGACGTGAGTCTGAGTGGACTCTGGGAGTTGGTAATGGACAGGGAGGCCTGGCGTGCTGTGATTCATGGGGTCGCAAAGCGTCGGACACGACTGAGCGACTTAACTGAACTGAATTGAAGATAAAACAATGTTAGAAAAACAAAAGTTCCTGTACTCACAACAGAGGTTGTATGAGAGGTTATCGTCCCTCTAATTTGGGAAGAATACAGGCAACTTTTCAGATTGAGTAATAATTAAGTACATCTTCAAGAAATCTTTGAAATCTATATAAAATAAAGTTTTTAAAAATGTTTCCAATTTTGCTATTCAGGAAGGAAATGATAACTTGCTAGCTTCATAGATCTATTTTTTTTCTTTCTATCACCTATTTTGACTCTTTTATTTTTCCCAGCCACAAAGTTAAATCCCATTGGAAAGTATTGAATATCCATAAGCAAGAGGTCTACTTTTTGTGGAGGTGGTAGACTTCCTTTAAAGGAGCAGCCCATCTAAATCTGAACCTTCAGATCCCTTTATATGCCTGACTTCAAACCTGAACTGTCTGCCTAGAATGACTTATTTCAGGATATGGCCCTGTGAAAAGCATGGCAGGTGCAAATAGTAGGGGGCAACAGCCAGCACCCCACACAGAGTTCAGATGTTGTCTATGTTATATTTGGTTCAACATAAAGCTGCTTTAAATCTATTTACATTACTTAAAATGTGAAAACAACTGGGTCAGAGTACTCCGTGTTTTATTGATATGTCAAATCAGAGCTGGAAACATAATTAAATTAAGGTACTTGGATCCCTTCTCTAAGACTGCCTGAATAAAAAGATAAAGAGTATACCCTAACTTTATGAAGAGAATATATATGTGAGAGTGTACAAAATAAAAATTTTCTGAAAGATCAATTTATCCTTTGCCCTATATATAAAACCTCATTTGACAAATAATATACATAGATCAAAGATCAAGAACTTTTTTTCCTGATTATTTGCTATCTCTCTTGTTAAATAATGAGGGGCTTCCCTGGTAGCTTGGATGGTAAAGAATCTGCCTGCAATGCAGGAGGCCTGGGTTCAATCCTTGGGTCGGGAAGATTCCCCTGGAGAAGGAAATGGCAACCCACTCCAGTATTCTTGCCTGGAGAATTCCACAGGCAGAGGAGACTGGCGGGCTACAGTCCATGGGGTCGCAAAGACTCGGACACGACTGAGTGACTAACACTGGTATTACTTCTTCTTAATAAATAATGATGCTCAATGATATTCGATGTTGCAATCATGGTTTGGGTTTTGGGTTTTTGTTGTTGTTGTTTTTTCCTTGTGGGTCTATCATGTTCAGTTTTATTAGAAGGATAGGTGATAGAGAAATGAACAAGATAGAAACAATCCTTGTCCTTGTGGAGCTCATATCTACTGGGAGTTGAGAAACAATGAACAAAAGCAATAAGTAAAATATGTACACTAAAATTTTAGATGAAGTTAAGTGCTGTGGAAAAAATGGAATGACAGGTATGGGTTTATTTTACAATTGCATGGTCAGGCAAGTTCTCAACTGAGCAAAGATCTTCAGAAGCGAGTGACAACCCCATACAGATAGATATCCAAGGAAAGGACATTTCAAACAAAGAAAACCTTTAAGGCAAAAGCCCTGATGTAGAATCATACCCAGGGCAGGTGTAGAAAAGCAAGGAGTTAATGGCAAGGAAAAGAGATGTAGTTGGGGATCAGATGAAATATCTAATAAGATCTTGTAAAGCACCAGACGAACTTGAGTTTTGTTTCTCAAAGTGAGATGAAAATCCATTAGAAGGATTCGGGCAGAGAAGTGAATGATCTGACTTATATTTTGCAGGCTCACTCTGTTGCTGGATTTAAAATAGACTGTCAGAACGTATATCAAATGCGGTATTGACTTCACTCTTTTATTTTTTTAGTTAGGGTACAGTTTCTTTACAATGTTGCATTAGATTCTGCTGTACAATGAAGTGAATCAGCTATATGTACATATATATCTCCTCCCTTTTGGACCTCCCTTCTTCCCTCCTGCCCCCCATCCAAACAATCCCACTAGTTATCTATTTAACACGTAGGATATATATCTATCAATCCTAATCTCCCAGTTCATCCGTACAACTAGCTTTCCCCCATGACCTCACATCTGTCCCCTATGTCTGTGTCCCTATCCCTCCCCTGCAAATAGGTTCATCTATACCATTTCATCCTGGAATGTGAAGTCAAGTGGGCCTTGGAAAGCATCACTATGAACAAACCTAGTGGAAGTGATGGAATTCCAGTTGAGCTGTTTCAAATCCTGAAAGATGATGCTGTGAAAGTGCTGCACTCAATATGCCAGCAAATTTGGAAAACTCAGCAGTGGCCACAGGACTGGAAAAGGTCAGTTTTCATTCCAATCCCAAAGAAAGGCAATGCCAAAGAATGCTCAAACTACCACACCATTGCACTCATCTCACACGCTAGTAAAGTAATGCTCAAAATTCTCCAAGCCAGGCTTCAGCAATACATGAACCGTGAACTTCCAGATGTTCAAGCTGGTTTTAGAAAAGGCAGAGGAACCAGAGATCAAATTGCCAACATCCACTGGATCATTGAAAAAGCAAGAGGGTTCCAGAAAAACATCTACTTCTGTTTTATTGACTATGCCAAAGCCTTTGACTGTGTGAATCATTATAAACTGTGGAAAATTCTGAAGGAGATGGGAATACCGGACCACCTGACCTTCCTCTTGAGAAACCTGTATGCAGCTCAGGAAGCAACAGTTAGAACTGGACATGGAACAACAGACTGGTTCCAAACAGGAAAAGGAGTATGTCAAGGCTGTATATTGTCACCCTGCTTATTTAACTTCTATGCAGAGTACATCATGAGAAACGATGGGCTGGAAGAAGCACCAGCTGGAATCAAGATTGCCAGGAGAAATATCAATAACCTCAGATATACAGACGACACCACCTTATGGCAGAAAGTGAAGAGGAACTAAAAAGCCTCTTGATGAAAGAGAAGAGTGAAAAAGTTGGCTTAAAGCTCAACATTCAGAAAACTAAGATCATGGCATCTGGTCCCATCACTTCATGGGAAATAGATGGGGAAACAGTGGAAACAGTGTCAGACTTTATTTTTTGGGACTCCAAAATCACTGCAGATGGTGATTGCAGCCATGAAATTACAAGACGCTTACTCCTTGAAAGGAAAGTTATGACCAACCAAGATAGCATATTCAAAATCACTTCTAATGAGGTGAATGAAACTGGAGCCGATTATGCAGAGTGAAGTAAGCCAGAAAGAAAGACACCAATACAATATACTGACACATATATATGGAATTTAGAAAGATGGTAATGATAACTCTGTATGTGAGACAGCAAAAGAGACACAGATGTATAGAACAGACTTTTGGACTCTGTGGGAGAGAGAGGGTGGGATGATTTGGGAGAATGGCATTGAAACATGTATACTATCATGTAAGAAACGAATCACCAGTCTAGGTTCGATACAGGATACAGGATGCTTGGGGCTGGTGCACTGGGATGACCCAGAGAGATGGTATAGGGAGGGAGGTGGGGGGGCAGTTCAGGATTGGGAGCTCATGTACACTCGTGGCGGATTCATGTCAATGTATGGCAAAACCAATACAATATTATAAAGCAAAATAAAATAATTTTTAAAAAAAGCAGACACTACTTTGCCAACAAAGATCTGTCAAGTCAAGGCTATGTTTTTTCCAGTGGTCATGTATGGATGTGAGAGTTGGACTGTGAAGAAAGCTAAGTGCCAAAGAATTGATGCTTTTGAACTGTGGAGTTGGAGAAGACTCTTGAGAGTTCCTTGGACTGCAAGGAGATCCAACCAGTCCACCCTAAAGTCCATCCTGGGTGTTCTTTGGAAGGACTGATGTTGAAGCTGAAACTCCAATACTTTGGCCACTTCATGTGAAGAGTTGACTCATTGGAAAAGACTTTGATGCTGGAAGGGATTGGGAGCAGGAGGAGAAGGGGATGATAGAGGATGAGATGGCTGGATAGCATCACCAACTTGATGGACATGAGTTTAGGTGAACTCCTGGAGTTGGTGATGGACAGGGAGGCCTGCCGTGCTGCAATTCATTGGTTCACAAAGAGTCGGACACGACTGAGTGACTGAACTGAACTGAACTGAACTGATACCATTTCTCTAGACTCCGCATATATGTGTTAACATATAATACACTCTTATCTGCTCATCACTTAACTCTCCAGCCTGACTTCCAATTCCTATGATTTTTTGCATGAAGGCTCTTTTATGCTCTCTCTTAAAGAAAGTGAGACTGTAATCTGTTCACATACCCAGACAATTAAAAGTGCTGTGGAGCACAGACCAGAAGCCTCTCACTTTGTGACTAATGGTGATCAGTGGATAAACACCCCAGCTCTCTCTCATTCCTTTGCAGGGATAACTCAGATGTGTGACCCCTTCTTAATTAAGTTCAAATTGCTGAGAGTGATATCTTGCTCATGACATAAGTTTTATCTATTTTTTTTCTCTTCACTTCTCCATTTATCAAGAGTGCTTCTGGAGATAATCTCCCAAATCAACTACATTTGCTTGAATACTTTTCTTAAAATCTTATTCTAGGGGACCCTTGGCTGAGACTGGGCCCAAGAGGAGAAGCAGAGAAGCATTTTACAGCCTTGTAATGCAATAAGAGAGAGCATGGTAGCATGGATCAGAGAGAGAGAAATGGAGACAGTGAGAACTCTCATGCTCTGGACAAACTTTGAAAGCAGAGCCAGAAATATTTGTTGACAAATGGACTGTGAAAAATGATTTTTAAAACAGAGAGAACTCAATGGATGTCACCAAAGTCGCCACCTTAAGCTAGTGAAAGCTTGAATTTAGGAGCATTCAAATTCAAAAATATCAAAATTCATTTTTACATATTTGCATTTGAGATGTCTATTAGATATCCGAGTGGAGAAGCTAAGGAGTGGACTGTATTTAAAAGAAAATAAGAGGAGAAGAATGGGACACTTTGATATAGGTAATTCTTTCAATGAGTTTTACAATTAAAGAAAGAAAAAATAATCTAGAAATGGTAAGTGCATGGAAAGAAATAGCATCAAAAGTAATTTCTTGATTTTTGGCATTTTTGTTGATTCATATTTGTTTTTTAGATAGGCAAAATATCATCCTTTTATTCTTCTTCATGTTTTATTCATTGCTTGGGCTGCCTAGTGTAACACATGTGTATCTATTGTTAATATAGTATAGTTTATGTAGCTTGGATTTTTCATCCATTTTTCATATAGATTTTTCATTAGATATATATTTTTATATATTAATTACCTTTTTACAGTTGTTAAATGTTTATTTTTTTTTCATTTATTGAAAACATTCTCTCATTTTTTTTCCCAGAAAATTGGGGCCTAAGTACATATTTAAGGCTTTGAGAAGCATTTAATAAGACTAAGAGAAGCTGAAGATTTGGTTGAAGAAAATTTCATGTTTTGATATTAGAAGAAACTAAGTTATGGCTCAACCAGTTTTAATACAAATGTAGGTACAGTTATACAAATCATCAGTTAATATTTATCTGAATTCATACTATCTGAAACACTTAAAAACTTCGAGAACCACTGGAATAATTATATAAATGTAAAATGGCAAGATATTATAAATAAGATCTCATAACTAAGATAGCACCTGAATATTTTCATCTTCTTTGAAAAAAAAATTCCAAGATAAAGCATAAGGAATGATACAGATTTTCAAAAAGAAATTGGAGATAATGGAAATTGTGTGAGGCTATTAAGAACTTACTGAGTAGTTGGTTTATTTAAAAAAAAATAAGTGCAAAGAATATGATGAAAAATAGCATCTACCTATTAGCATTTGCAAAGTTACTGATGCTTTTAAAAACAACAAACCAAGACTTCAGGCCCACATCCTTGGCTCATTTAACTAGACCAAACATAAGATATGTGCTGCAAAAAATAAGATATGTGACATTTACTGAAAATATAAAAGGTTTTGTATGCATTATTATACAAGAGAAAGATTTTTATCATTTAATTAATTTCAAAACCTTTTTAGCATAACCCATTCCCCTTTAAAGATCACATCAAAGGAGGCAAAAATAATTGAACAATCATTATCGAGTAATTTTTGTGGGCATGAATATTACCACTAACTTAGGGTAAATTTCCAAGTTCAGGATTTATCACACAATGAAAGAAAAAATGAACTTGTTTAGTAGACAGAAGACTTTATTATATTTCCATCTTTATGAGTAATTGATGTTTGAACATATAAGATACATTTATTCTTCCTGGCTTGTTTTGCTTTTCTGTAAAATGGAAAGATTGAAAACTTCCAAATTATCTCATAAATGAAATAACCCTTGCAATAACATATGGAAATTCATAGATCCACAGATTACTGAGATTGAGTCCTTTTATTATGCTTCATAATAGGGTTGGAAATTAATTCTGAATTCTGTCCAATTTATATTCATCAATAAATAGATACATTTCACTAATAAAAGAGGAAAAATTTATTTTACCAGTGTGTGTTTCTAGCTTGTAAGATAAACTTTCAGTTATGAAAGCATTTGTTGTCATTCTAAATGCAATATGTATTAATAATATATAAAAAATAATGTTTGTTTTGAAATTAGTTAAATGAAGAAGTTAAGGATTTGAATTTTCCACTAATTTAATTCAATGGTTTCCATATCAGGTGTGAAAAATATGAATGAATTCTTTGATACTTGCCATTTGAAATAAACCTAAAAATCCAATTAGATTATGAATATTTCAGAGGCAAGGACCAAACATACTTTTTGAAGTTGAATTAGGACAAAGAGATGGAAGCAATAGGTAGAACATTGTAGCTTGCATTAGGGAAGAACTTCTAACAATTGTAAATGATGAAACAGCTGAAATAATGTGTGTGTTAGTCGCTCAGTCTTGTCTGATTCTTTGTGACCCCGTGGACTGTAGCCCACTAGGCTCCTCTGTCCATGGGATTCTCAAGGCAAGAATACTAGAGTGGGTTGCCATGCCCTTCTCCAGGAGACCTTCCCAACCCAGAGACTGAACCCCAGTCTCTTGCACAGAAAGAGGACTCTACCATCTGAGCCACCAAGGAAGCCTGGCTGAAATAATATCAGCTCCTAAATATTTCAAATTCTTAAACAATCCACTGTAACAGGGCTGTTGCCTTGAGTGGGAGATCAGACAAGGTGACCTACATGTTTTTTCCTAACAGTAAACAGCACACTCAGTCTTTTTTGTTTGTTTGTTATTTTTTCCTATCTTCTATGGAAGTGAAGAAAGTATTAGTCACACAGTCCTGTCCAACTCTTTGTGACTCCATGGACTATAGAGCCCACCAGGCTCCTCTGCCCATGGAATTCTCCCGGCAAGAATACTGGAGTGGATTGCCATTTCCTCCCCCAAGTATCTTCCCAAACCTGAGTCAACCACATTGCAGGTAGATTCTTTATCATCTGAGCCACCACTAATGTCAAAAGATGGCATGTAATAAACCATCACTGAATGTCAATATATCTACATTCACTAAAAAAAGTCTGCTACCAATCCAGATATATTTCAATAGACTGTTTATTTCAAAACAGTTTATCTATGTGATCTTAGAACAAATTTAGCTTTTAAAATGGTGCCATTTCTTGGTTTAACATGTCTTCCTTGGATCTAGCTAAGTTTTAACAGCATCGTCTTTGGATATGGCTGAGATTTATGTTAGGAAAATCTTTGGACAACTGTGGATTGCTACCTTAATGAGAAAACATTCAATCTTTTTAACAAGAGCTATTTTTAGTTTGGGCTTCAGAGAAGCAGACTTCTAAATTTTATCTGTAAACCCCATTTAAGAATGTGTTACTCATAGATCTGCCTCATTACTGATTAGGTCTAAACCTTCAGGGATACGTATTTTGATGGCAATAGGAAGGCTATTCCAAGCTGTTACCCTTGCTATCCATTGATTTCTGCTGTGATTCATATGGATGAAGTTACATCTCACACTTTAAGCTGGTGTCATTCTTTTCATTTTCTGCTGTGCTGTGCATTTAAGGACCTCCAGATTAAATCTAAGTGGAATTCATCTGTGATAAATATTTATAGATATACTTAGATGAGCTCAATTATGAGCTGTGTTTTAATCAACATCAGACTGAGAGGAACTATGTAAATGAAAGAACCATGCATTGAGTTGACATTTGTGCAAAAGTATTACTTAACTAGAGTTCATGTGTAACTAGGCAGAGTACTTAGAATATAAAGACTATCTCAAATTACATTGTTGTTTAAATCATGTCCTTCCAGTCTTAATTCAAGGCCACAATACAGGTAGTGCTGCTGAGGCATCTTGAGAAATGAGATGTGAAGTACTGAAATATATCTGCAAATTCAAAAATCATATTGTACTTAACATGATTCTTTTATTATAGATATATTTTTAAGTTAACCTTTGCATATTTAAAATTTTATGCTATGTTGACATGGCAATAAGGTAAATCATTATTGTTGCTGTTTAGTCACCTAGTTGTGTCTGACTCTTTGTCACCCCATGGACTGCAGGACGCCAGGCCTCTGTCCCTCACCATCTCCCGAAGTTTACCCAAGTTCACGTCCATTGCATCAGTGATGCCATCCAGCCATCTCATCCTCTGACACTCTCTTCTCCTTCTGCCCTCAATCTTTCCCAGCATCAGGAACTTTTCCAATGAGTCAGCTGTTTGCATCAGATGACCAAAATACTGGAGTTTCAGCTTCTGCATCAGTCTTTCCAATGAGTATTCAATTTCTTTCCATTAAGACTGACTGGTTTGATCTCTTTGATGTCCAAGTGACTCTCAGAAGTATTCTCTAGAACCATAGTTCAAAGGCATCAATTCTTCTGTGCTCTACCTTCTTTATAGTCCAGCTCTCACAACCATGCATGGCCACTGGGAAAATGATCGCCTTGACTATATGGACATTTGTTGGCTGAGTAATGTCTCTGCTTTTCAACACACTGTCTAGTTTTGTCATAGCTTTCCTGACAAGAAGAAAACATCTGATTTCATGACTTCAGTCACCATTTGCAGTGATTTTAGAGCCCAAGAAGAGGAAATCTGTCACTATCTCCACCTTTTCCCTTCTATTTGCCATGGCTGTATGCCTTAATCTTGTTTTTTTTTTTTTCTTTTAATATTTAGTTTTAAGCCGGCACTTTCACTCTCATCAAGAAGCTCTTTAGCTCCTCTTTGCTGTCTGCCATTAGAGTGGTAACATCTGCATACCTGAGGTTGTTGATGTTTCTCCAGCCTTTCTTGATTCCAACTTGTAGGTCATCCAGCCGGGTATTTCTCATGACATACTCAGCATATAGATTAAACAAACAGGGTGAGAGCAGACATCTGTGTCGTACTCCTTTCTCAATCTTGAAACAATCATTTGTTCCATACAGAGTTCTAACTATTGCTCCTTATTCCGCATATAGGTTTCTGAGGAGATAGGAAAGATGGTCTGGTATTCCCATCTCTTTAAGAGCTTACCACAGTTTATTATGATCCACATAGTCAAAGGTTGTGTGGATCATCCAGTGATACCTGATCCACTGAAAGTCAACCATACTGTTTTCTAAATCCATTAAAATCTCCTAATGGGATTATATTATGTTATTGGCATGTTTGAAAAATAATTTAATCTCTAGGCTACTTAAATTTACATACTAATGAGTCATATTATGAAGGAAGCTTAATCATGTTATTTAAATATCATTGGAAAAGTTTTATTAAGAAATTTTACTTACAGAAGAATTATAGAATACCTCATTGAACAGGACAGTTCTCTCACAAAATATCCTATGGTTTTTGCTTCAGAATGGCATCATTCAAAACTATTTTTTTGTTTGGTTGTGCTGCATGGCATACAGGATCTTAGTTCCCTGACCAGAGATGAACCTGTATTGTCTGCAATTAAAGTGTGGAGTCTTAACCACTGGACAGTCAGGGAGACACAACTATCTAACTCAGTATAACTTCTGTCATGTTAACAAATAAAATACATTGATAAAGAAGATTGTTAAAACTGTATTACATCTTAGGAAGAAAGATTGGTAGACATAGTACAGTTACACACTAAATGGCATAATTTCTAGAAGTCTTTAGTTTGTTAGTGCTGTAATAGAATTTTGAGGTTTCTTCCTTTCTCAAAGTGACATCTTTTGGGGAGATTTGCTCTCCAAATACATAGTCTGGGATGGCCAGCAGATATGAACTCTGTAACCCTGTAATTCACATGCTCATTGAATAGGCCAAGTGTGGACATCTGCCCTGGGACCAGTCAGGTGGTTTTGTTTTAAAATTTACACGATGAACTAAGAAGCTGTCACTTATCTTTGCCATCACTTACATTAGAACGAGGCAGTTCTACTGTCTTTTTATTCACAGAGTATTCATGCTCTACTGTCACAGTGGGGATTTGAGAGACCCCGTTCATGGGGAAAGCAGGAGAGGAGAATAGTTGATGGCTAATAAGTGATGATAGGAAAGAGAAAGAGACACAGAGAGATGGGTTTCCACTTCCTGACCACACTCCCTTTCTTGGCCAGATATAAACTAGCCTCTGGGCTCTGTAAGGCATGCCTTTATCCTTACATCATATTTTCATAAGCTAGCATTGCTTTCTTTCACTTGCAACAAAAAGACCAGTACAACCTGAATTTGCCATGTTCTTCCAGATTTAAAGGGACTTTGGACATTAATTGACACTGTTTTTAATGTCTTAAGAATATTATAAAATCTATTTTATTTTATGGCATTTAAAATGGCATTTCTCGTGATGTACTCAGCATATAGATTAAATAAACAGGGTGACAGCAGACATCCATGTCATACTCCTTTCTCAATCTTGAACCAATCAGTTGTTCCATACAGAGTTCTAACTGTTGCTTCCTGACCCACATATAGGTTTCTAAGGAGACAGGAAAGATGGTCTGGCATTCCCATCTCTTTGAGAGCTTTCCACAGTTTGTTATGATCCACACAGTCAAATACTTTAGGGTAGTCAGTGAAACACAGGTAGACATTTTTCTGGAATTTCCTTACTTTCTCTATGATCCAGCAAATGTTGACAATTCAATCTCTGGTTCCTCTGCCTTTTCTAAACTCAGCTTGGACATCTGGAAGTTCTTCATTTGCATAATGCTGAATTCTAAAATGCAAGATTTTAAACATGACCTTACTAGCATGGGAGATGAGTGCAGTTGTCTGATGCTTAGAACATCCTTTATTACTACGCTTCTTGGGAATTTGGATGAGGATTGACTTTTCCAGTCCTGTGACCAATGCTGGATCTTCCAGATTTGTTGACATATTGAGTGCAATGCTTTGATACCATTAACCTTTAGGATTTTGAATAGCTCTGACTGGAATTCCATGCCATCCACTAGCTTTATTAACAGCAGTGCTTTCTAAGGCCCACTTGACTTCACACTCCAGAATGTCTGGCCCTGGGTGGCTGACCACACAATCGTAGTTTTCTGGTTCATTAAGATCTTTTAGTCCATAGCTCATATAGATGAAAGATCATTAAGACCTTTCATCCATATGTCTTCAGGTACAGCTGACTAGATATAAACTCTTGAAGCTATTGATTACCACCACTGAAAATTCATAGAGGTTTGACTTAAATCATACCTGACTAGTCTAGTGGTTTTCACACTCTCTTTAGTTTAAGCCTCACATTTGCTGTGACAAGCTGATGATCTGAGCCACAGTCAGATCCAGGTCTTGTTTGTGCTGACTGTATACAACTTCTCTATTGTCTGCTACAAAGACTGTAATAAATTTGATTTTGATATTGACCATTTGGTAATGTCCATGTGTAAAGTCATCTCTTGTGTTGTTGAAAAAGGTGTTTGCTATGACCAATGCATTCTCTTGGCAGAATTCAGTAGACTTTTGCCCTGCTTCATTTTGTTCTCCAAGGCCAAATTTGCATGTTACTCCAGGTATTTCTTGACTTTCTACTTTTGCATTCCAATCCCCAATGATGAATAGAACATCTTTTTTTGGTGTTCCCTAGTTTGTTTGTTTGTTTTGCACTTCCCTAGATCTCTAAATACACTACTCCTCTCTGACCTTCCAGCCTTTGGACTTACAGTGTTCTTGATGTATAGCTGCTTGGCCAACTTATACTTCTCCTTTAGGCCTCAATTTTAACATCACTTCCTCTGGGAAGTATGCTGTGAGTCCTAAGGAATTGGGATGTTTAGTCCCACAGCAAGCTGGACTATATGTCATATCACCTCATTTTATTATTTTTTTCTTTTTTAAAAATTAATTAATTAATTAATTAATTTTTATTGAAGGATAATTGCTTTACAGAATCTTGTTGTTTTCTGTCAAACCACAGCATGAATCAGCCATAGGTATATATATATCCCCTCCCCTTTGGAACTCCCTCCCATCTCCCACCCCATCTCACTCCTCTAGGTTGATACAGAGCCCTTGTTTGAGTTTCCTAAGCCATACAGCAAATTCCCACTGACTATCTATGGTAATGTAAGTTTGCATGTTATTCTTTCCATACATCTCACTCTCTCCTCCCCTCTCCCCATGTCCATAAGTATATTCTCTACATCTGTTTCTCCATTGTTGCCATGTAAATAAATTCTTCATTACCATTTTTCTTCATTCCATATATGTGTTAGAATATGGTATTTATCTTTCTCATTCTGACTCAGTTCACTCTGTATAATAGGTTCTAGGCTCATCCACCTCGTTAGAACAGACTCAGATGCATTCCTTTTTATGGCTGAGTAATATTCCATTGTTTATATATACCACTACATCTTTATCTATTCGTCTATCAGGGGATATCTAGATTGCTTCCATGTTAGGGCTTCCCTGGTGGCTCAGAGGTTAAAGTGTCTGCCTCCAATGCGGGAGACCTGGGTTCGATCCCTGGGTCGGGAAGATCCCCTGGAGAAGGAAATGGCAACCCACTCCAGTATTCCTGGCTGGAGAATCCCATGGACTGAGGAGCCTGGTGGGCTGCAGTCCACGGGGTCACAAAGAGTCGGACAAGACTGAGTGACTTTACTTACTTACTTACAATGAACAACAGGATATATGTGTCTCTTTCAATTTTGGTTTCCTCAGGTATATGCCTAGGAGTGAGATTGCTGGGTCATATGGTGGTTTTATTCCTAGTTTTTTAAGGACTCTCCATACCGTCTTCCATAGTGACTGTATCAATGTACATTCCCACCAACAGTGCAAGAATGTTCCCTTTTCTCCTCACCCTCTCCAGACTTTTTGATAATGGTCATCCCGACCAGTGTGAGATGATATCTCATTGTAGTTTCAATTAGCATTTCTCTAATAATAAGTGATGTTGAGCATCTTTTTATGTGTTTGTTAGCCATCTGCATGTCTTCTTTGGAGAAATGTCTGTTTAGGTCTTTTTCCCACTTTTTGATTCAGTATTGAGTTGTATGAGCTGCTTGTGTATTTTGGAAATTAATCCTTTGTCAGTTGTTTCATTTGCTATTATTTTCTCCCATTCTGAAGGTTGTCTTTTCACCTTGCTTATAGTATCCTTTGCTGTGCAAAAGTTTTTAAGTTTAATCAAGTCCCATTTGTTTACTTTTGTTTTTTATTTCCGTTACTCTAGGAGATGGGTCATAGAGGATCTTGCTTTGATTTATGTCATTGAGTGTTCTGCCTCTGTTTTCCTCTAAGAGTTTTATAATTTTACAATTTCTGGTCTTACATTTAAGTTTTTAATCCATTTTGAATTTATCCTTGTGTATGGTATCAAGAAGTGTTCTAATTTCATTCTTTAACATGTAGGTGTCCAGTTTTTGAAGCACCATTTATTGAAGAGTCTGTCTTTGCCCCATTGTATTTTCCCATAGGTGCTTGAGTTTATTTCTGAGCTTTCTATCTTGTTCCATTGGTCTATATTTCTGGTTTTGTGCCATACTCTCTTAATGACCGTAGCTTTGTAGTCTAACCTGAAGTCAGGAAGCTTGATTCCTTCAGCTCCATTCTTCTTTCTCAAGACTGCTTTAGCTATTTGGGGTCTTTTGTGTTTCCATATGAATTGTGAAAGTTTTTGTTCTAGTTCTGTGAAAAATGTCATTGGTAATTTGATAGGGATTGCATTAAATCTGTAGGTTGCATTTGGTAGAATAGTCATTTTCACAATATTGATTCTTCCTACCCAAGAACATGAAATATCTCCTCATCTGTTTATGTCATCTTTGATTTCTTGCATTAGTGTCTTATAATTTTCTGTGTATAGTTCTTTTGTCTCCTTAGGTAAGTTTATTCCTAGATATTTAATTCCTTTTTATTTCAGTGGTGAATGGGATTTATTCCTTAATTGCTCTTTCTGATTTTTCATTATTAGTATATAGAAATGCAAGTAATTTCTGGGTATTGATTTTGTATCCTGCAACTTTGCTAAATTCACTGGTTAGATCTAGTAATTTTCTGATACTATCTTTAGGGTTTTTTATACACATCTGCAAACAGTGAGAGCTTTACTTCTTTTCTGATCTGGATTCCATTTATTTCTTTTTCTTTTCTGATTGCTATAACTAGAACTTCCATAACTATGTTGAATAATAGTGGTGAAAGTGGACACCTTTGTCTTGTTCCTGATCTTAAGGGGAATGCTTTCAGATTTTTACCATTGAGAATAATGTTTGTTGTAGTCTTATCATATATGGCATTTACTATGTTGAGGTAGATTCCTTCTATGCCCATTTTTTGAACAGTTTTAGTCATAAATGAGTGCTAAATTTTGTCAAAGGCTTTTTCTGCATCTATTGAGATGATCATATGGCTTTTATCTTTCAATTTGTTAATACAGTGTCACACTGATTGATTTCTATATATTGAAGAATCCTTGCATCCATGGAATAAATTCAACTTGATCATGGTGCATGAGTTTTTTGATGTGTTCCTGAATTATGTTTGCTAAACTTTTGTTGAGGATTTTTGTATCTTTGTTCATCTGTGATATTGACCTGAAATTTTCTTTTTTCTGGTTTTGGTATCAAGGTGATAGAGGCCTCATAGAATGAGTTTGGAAGTGTTTGTTCCTCTGCAATTTTTTGAAGGAGTTTTAGAAGGATGGGCATTAGTTCTTCTCTAAATGTTTGATAGAATTCTCTTGTGAAGCCACCTGGTCCTGGGCTTTTGTTTTGGGGAAGATTTTTTATCACAGCTTCAATTTCAGTGCTTGTAATTGGGTTGTTCATAATTTCTATTTCTTGCTGGTTCAGTCTTGGAAGACTGAACTTTTCTAAGAATCTGTCCATTTCTTCCAGGTTATCTATTTTATTGCCATATAGTTGTTTATAATAGTTTCTTATAATCCTTTCTATTTCTGCATTGTCTGTTGTAACTTCTGCTTTTTCATTTCTAATTTTGTTGATTTGATTCTTCTCTCTTTTTCTCTGATGTGTCTGGCTAAGGGTTTGCCAATCTTGTTTATCTTCTCAAAGAACCAGCTTTTAGTTTTATTCATCTTTACTATTGTTTCTTTCATTTCTTTTTCATTTATTTCTGCTCAAATCCTTATGATTTCTTTCTGTCCACTAAATTTGGGGTTTTCTTCTTCTTCTTTTTCAAATTCCTTTAGGTGTAAAGTTAGATTGTCTATTCAATGTTATTCTTGTTTCTTGAGGTAGAATTGTACTGCTATAAACTTCCCTCTTAGAACTGCTTTTGCTGAATCCTGTAGGTTTTGAGTTGTCCTGATTTCATTTTCATTTGTTTCTAGAAATTTTTTGATTTCTCTTTTGATTTCTTCAGTAACCTATTGGTTATTTAGAAACGTGTTGTTTAATCTCCATGTGTTTGTATATCTTACAGTTTTTTCTTGTAATTTATTACTAGTCTCACAGCATTGTGGTCAGAGAAGATCCTTGATACAATTTCAATTTTCTTAAACTTACTGAGGTTTGATTTGTGACCCAAGATGTGGTCTATCCTGGAGAATGTTCCATGTGCACTTGAGAAGGAGGTGTATTCTTCTGCATTTGAATGGAATGTCTTGAAGAATATCAAGGAGATCTATCGCATCTAATATATCATTTAAGACTTGTGTTTCCCTATTAATTTTTTATTTTGATGTTCTGCCCATTGGTGTGAGTGGGGTGTTAAAGTCTCCGATTATTGTGTTACTGGCAATTTCTCCTTTTATGTCTGTAAGTGTTTTTCTTATGTAATGAGGTGCTCCTATGTTGGGTGATGGATATTTATAATTGTTATGTCTTCCTTTTGGATTGGTCCCTTGATCATTATGTAGTGTCCTTCCTTATTGCTTATAATCTTCTTTATTTTAAGGTCTTTTTGGCTGATATGAGGATTGCTACTCCAGCTTTCTTTTGCTTCCCATTTTCAGGGAATATATTTTCCCATCCTCTCACTTTCAGTCTATATGTGGGGTTTTTGTACATATATGGGTCTTGTTTTTGTATCCATTCATCCAGTCTGTGTCTTTTGGTTGGAGCATTTAATCCATTTATATTTAAAGTAATTAGTAATATATATGTTCCTACTGCTATTTTCTAATTGGGGTTGATTTTGTAGTTTTTTCTTCTCTTGTATTTCTTGACTATATAAGTACCTTTAACATTTGTTGCAAAGTTGGTTTGGTGGTACTGAATTCTCTTAACTTTCACTTGTCTGAAAAAACCTTTTTGTTTCCCCATCAATTTCGAATGAGATCCTTGCTGTGTACGGTTATCTTGGTTGCAGATTTTCCCCGTTCAGTACTTTAAATATATCCTGCCATTCCCTTCTGGCCTGCAAACTTTCTGCTGAAAGATCAGCTGTTAAGAATATGGAGTTTCCCTTGTATGTTACTTGTTGCTTCTCCCTTGCTGTTTTTAATATTCTTTCTTGGTGTTTAGTCTTTGTTAGCTTGATATGTATGTGTCTTGCTGTGTTTCTCCTTGGGTTTATCCTGCATGGGACTCTTTATGCCTCTTGGACTTAATTGCCTATTTCCTTTTCCATGTTGGAGAAATTTTCAACTATAATCTCTTCAAAAATTTTCTCATACACTTTCTTTTTCTCTTCTTTTTCTGGAACCCCTGTAATTCAAATGTTGGGACATTCGATATTGTTCCAGAGGTTTCTGAGACTGTCCTCAGCTCTTTTCATTCTTTTTACTTTATTCTGCTCTTCAGAAGTTATTTCTGCCATTTTACCTTCCAGCTCACTGACTCTTTCTTCTGAAGCAGAAGAAAGAGTTCTGCTGTTGATTCCTTCTAGAGTAGTTTTAATTTCAGTACTTGTGTTATTTGTCTCTGTATACTTATTCTTTAATTCTTCTAGGTCTTGGTTAATTGATTCTTGCATTTTGTCCATTCTGTTTTCAAGGTTTTTGATCATCTTTACTATCATTATACTGAATTCTTTCTCAGGTAATTTTCCTCTTCATATTTGGACTTCTGTGTTTTTAATTTGTCCCTTCATTTGTGCAGTATTTCTCTGCATTTTCATCTTTTTTTTTTAAGTTATTATGTTTGAAGTCTCCTTTTCCCAAGCTTCAAGGAAAGTTGAATTCTTTCCTTGAAGAAGGTTGAATCCTTTCTTCCTTTCGGTTTCTGCCCTCCTAATATTGGTTCAGTGGTTTATGTGAGCTCATATAGGGTGAGATTTGTGCTGAGTTTTTGTTTGTTTGCTTGTTTTTCCTCTGATGGGCAAGGCTGAGTGAGGTGGTACTCCTGTCTGCTGATGATTGAGTTGGCATTTTTGTTTTGTTTGTTGTTTAGATGAGGCATCCTGCACAGGGCGCTACTGGTGGTTGAGTGATGCTGGGTCTTGAATTCAAGTGGTTTCCTTTCTGTGAGTTCTCACTCTGTGATATTCCCTAGGATTAGTTCTCTGATAGTCTAGGGTCTTGGAGTCAGTGCTTCCACTCCAAAGGCTCAGGATTTGATCTCTAGTCAGGAATGAAGATTCCACAAGTGATTTGTTATGGCATTAAGGGAGAGTAAAACAAATATCCAAATATGAGAAACCAGAGATGAACCCCAGACAAATGGCAGTTACAAAATCAGGCAAATAATAATTAAACTAATGGAATATACACATACACATATATACCCATTGAGCAAAGTGAACAGAGTCCAACAAAAATAAAGTACAGTAGATTGATCTGGAGAAAAAGGAAATCAAAAATTATACTTACCAGTTAAGAAAAAAACTAACTTAAACACAAACTGGAAAGTAAAACTAAAGGAAGGTGTCAAGTAGGGAATAAAGCAATGAAAATAAAACTATCAAACATGTTGAGAGGAAAGGAAAGAAAGAAAGAATAGATATGCAAAATTAAATAGAGGTAGATGAGGAAGATTTATACATGTTAAAGAGTAACTGCAAAGAGAAAAGAGCAGTAGGAATGGCAAACGAAGGAATAAATGTAGAAAAAATATAATAGGTTTAAAAAATTAAAATGATAAAAAAGAGAAAAGAGAAAAAACTGAAGAGGAAAGAAAAAAGGGGGGAAAAAAGGAAAACTCCACAGAACTGCAAAAGCCCAATGTAAAGGCAGAGGTCTATAACAACAGTAGAAGGTGCGACTAAATGTACACATATACGTATACACCCATAAGCAAAATCAGAACAGTCCAACAAAAATTAAGTACAATAGATTGAAGTGAAGTGAAGTCACTCAGTCGTGTCCGACTCTTTGCGACCCCGTGGACTGTAGCCCACCAGGCTCCTCCGTCCATGGGATTCACCAGGCAAGAATACTGGAGTGGGTTGTCATTTCCTTCTCCAGAGGATCTTCCCAACCCAGGGATCGAACCCAGGTCTCCCACATTGTAGGCAGATGCTTTAACCTCTGGGCCACCAGGGAATAGACTGACCCAGCAAACAAAGGAAACCAAAATTTATATCTATCCGAACAAAACTAATTAAGCATAAACTGGAATACAAAACTAAAGCAAGGTGTGAAATCGGGAATAATGCAGTGAAAATAAAACTAACAAATATGTTGACAGGAAAGGAGAGAAAGAAAAGAATAGAAAGAATAGATATGCAAGGTTAAATAGGGGTAGATAAAGAAGATTTATATATGTTAAAGGTTAACTGCCGGGGGAAAGAACAGGAGGAAAAGAAAACAAAGGAAGAAATGTAGAAAAAATAATAATAGGTTTAAAAATTAAAATTAAAAAAAGAAAAAAGAGGAAAACTCCACAGAACTGCAAAAGCCCAACATAGAGGCAGAGGTTTATGACAACAATAAAAAAAAATATGACTGAAGAAAAAGGAAAACAAAAAGCTCAAAAGCTTAATTGGATTTCTTAGTGCCAATAAAATCAACAACTACAAAAAGGGGTGGAAATGGAAAAAAAATCCAAAAGAATCTACAGAAAAAGTAAAAAAAAAAAAAAATAAGAGTAATGAATATTTTTCTTGAATCACTACTGTCAGAGTCCTTTCCCTTGCTGGGAGTCACAGTGCACCTCACCTCCCTAGGATGCCCTCCAACAATGTGCTGATCTCTAGGCCTGCTGTGGGGGCTGCTCAGATTCTAATCTGGTCCTACTCCTATGTGTTCTTGCCTCCAATGTCCACAGCTCTCAGAACTAGTGTGCTTTCTTTTGTGGGAGCTCTCAATGATAGTTTATATATTCTACAGACACAGTCTGACTAGTTGATCCTGTGGACTTAATCTGCAGCTTGTACAGCTGATGGGAAGGTTTTGGGTCTTCTTCCTTAGCCACACTGCCCCTGGGTTTCAATTGTGGTTTTATTTCTACCCCTGCATGTGGGTCGTCCACTAGGGTTTGCTCCTGAGGCTGCCCTGGAGGGCTTGGGTTTGTGGCTGTGAGGGCCAGATGTGGAGGTGGTGCAGCCGCTTGGGTCACTGGGGTTCTGGCAGCACCAGGTACTCAGGGGGTTTGGCTGCTAGGGCAGCAGGAAATATAGTGTTCTAGAAGGGTATGGGAACCAGTATTGACCAGTATGCTCCAGTATTCTTGTCTGGAGAACCCTCTCTCTGACAGAGAAGCCTGGCAGGCCACAGTCTACAGGGCTGCAAACAGCTGGTCAGGACTAATGCGACCCTGTGTGCATAAACAGGAGACTTTTTTTTTTTTAACCTGTGAGAGGTTTTTTTTGCCCCAGTGAGAGTTGAGTGTGAAGGTAGTGCAGCTGCTTGGCTTGCAGGGACCCTAGAGGAGCCAAGTGTTCAGGGACACAAATTGCCTCCATTGAAGGAGGTATGGCACTATCAGAGTCTTTTTTGAACCTCTTGTACCTGGCAATCAGAAGGCCACTCTGGCTAGTCTCTGCCCATCCAGGCACATTAAGGGATCCCTTGCCTGGTGTCCTTCTCTGTTGTTCAGTACATCAGGCACATAGAGGGGCCCCCAAACTGGGGTCCTTCTCTGAAGTCTGGGGCATCAGTCACTTTAAGGAGCAACCTGGGTAGGTGAATACACAGAAGTAAAAAAATACACTATAGTAAAAAAGATCTTCACAACCCAGATAATCACGATGGTGTGATCACTCAACTAGAACCAGCCATTCTGGAATTTAAAGTCAAGTGGGCCTTAGGAAGCATCACTACAAAGCTAGTGGATGTGATGGAATTCCAGTGGAGCTATTTCAAATCCTGAAAGATGATGCTGTGAAAGTGCTGCACTCAATATGCCAGCAAATTTGGAAAACTCAGCAGTGGCCACAGGATTGGAAAAGGTCAGTTTTCATTCCAGTGCCAAAGAAAGGCAATACCAAAGAATGCTCAAACTACCACACAATTGCACTCATCTCACAGAAAGAAATGCTCAAAATTTTCCAAGCTAAGCATCAACAGTACGTGAACCATGAACTTCCAGATGTTCAAGCTGGTTTTAGAAAATGCAGAGGAACAAGAGATCAAATTGCCAACATCTGCTGGATCATCGAAAAAGCAAGAGAGTTCCCGAAAAACATCTATTCCTACTTTATTGACTATGCCAAAGCCTTTAACTGTGTGGATCACAATAAACTGTGGAAAATTCTTGAAGAGATGGGAATACCAGACCACTTGACCTGCCTTTTGAGAAATCTGTATTCAGGTCAGGAAGCAACAGTTAGAATTGGACATGGAACAAAGGACTGGTTCCAAATCGGGAAAGGAGTACATTAAGGCTGTATATTGTCACCCTGCTTATTTAACTTATATGCAGAGTACATCATGAGAAACATTTGGCTGAATGAAGTACAAGTTGGAACTTAGATTGCCGGGAGGGAGAAGTATCAATAACCTCAGATATGCAGATGACACCATTCTTATGGCAGAAAGTGAAGAAGAACTAAAGAGCTTCTTGATGAAAGTGAAAAGAGGAGAGCAAAAAAGTTGGCTTAAAGCTCAACATTCAGAAAACTAAGATCATGGCATCTGGTCCCATCACTTCATAGGAAATAGATGGGGAAACAGTGGAAACAGTGACAGACTTTATTTTGGGGGGGCTTCAAAGTCACTGCAGATGGTGATTGCAGCCATAAATTTAAAAGACGCTTGCTCCTTGGAAGAAAAATTATGACCAACCTAGACAGCATATTAAAAAGCAGAGATATTACTTTGCCAACAAAGGTCCATATAGTCAAGGCTATGGTTTTTCCAGTGGTCATGTATGGATGTGAGAGTTGGACTATAAAGAAAGCTGAGCACCAAAGAATTGATGCTTTTGAACTGTGGTGTTGGAGAAGACTCTTGAGAGTCCCTTGGACTGCAAGGAGATCCAACCAGTCCATCCTAAAGGAGATCAGTCCTGAATATTCTGTGGAAGGACTGATGTTGAAGCTGAAACCCCAATATTTAGGCCACCTGATGCGAAAAACTGACTCATTTGAAAAGACCCTGATGCTGAGAAAGATTGAAGGGAGGAGGAGAAGGGGCGACAGATGATGAGATGGTTGGGTGGCGTCACTGACTCAATGGACATGAGTTTGAGTAAACTCTGGGAGTTGGTGATGGACAGGGAGGCCTAGCTTGCTGCAGTCTATGGAGTTACCAAGAGTCAGACACGAATGAACGAGTGAACTAAACTGAAGTAGTTGGGGTCCTACCCTGTATTTTGCTGCATCAGGCATTTGGTGGGCCAGCCTCTGTATTGTTCAGCTGCCCATGTTGGCGTGTGGAGAGAGGCTATTGTGATGGCTTCACCCCCTATGCATGATTCAGCAGTATCGCCTTGCTTTGCTGGCTGCCTGGCTTTCCTCCACAGACATTTCCCACCACAATCTCCTCCCTCGCATCCCCTTGATCTGCCTTTCTGCAGCTAACAGCAGCCCTCACACTGGGATTGCTCCACAATGCCTCAGCTTCAGCTCCCAGCCACTGCCGTTTCCAGCAGACCCATGTTGCTACCTGGCATATGTTAGGGTGCAGTCAGGGCTATCTGATTCTCATTCCATTTAGGCTGCCACAGATGAGCTATTTTATCCTCACCCTTAAATGTTTCTCCTCTGACTCAGAAAATTGCCCCGCTGTGGGGATCGGACCCTTGCTTCAGTTTCCCCACCTACCAAGGGTAGGTCCAGTACTACTAATACTCCTGTTTTTCACCCTAGTTCCTTTGTCCTACCGAGTTTTGCGTGGTTATATATCTTCTTTTCAGCTGGTCAGGTCCTCCTGTCTGCTCTCAGCTGGTGTTCTGCATGCACTTCTGTGTCTGAAGGTGGATTCCTGATGTACCTGTGAAGAAAGATGTACTCCACATCCACCTACTCCTCCACCATCTTGTTCTCTTATTTTATTTTTATTATTTGTCCAATGATGTCTCACCAGCTAGCCCATGAGTGCTGTGAGAATGGAGCTATCTTGTCCTCTATTTAGCACAAAGTCTCTAATTAGATAAGTGTACCACCACCACAACACCAATGACAGTAATTAATGCACAGACTCCAGTATGCATGGAAAAACAAAAGAGCCCAAATAGCCAAAGAAATCTTGAGAAAAAAGAGCAAAACTTCATGCTCTTTAACTTCAGACTATACCAAAAACCTACAGTAGTCAAAACAGTATGGTGCTGTCACAAAACAGATATGTAGATCCTTGTAACAACAAAGAGAACCCAGAAATAAACCCATGCACACATGGTCAATTAATCCACAAGGAAGGAAGGAAGCAGGAAAATACAGTGGGATAAAGACAGTCTCTTCAATAAGTGGTGTTGGCAAAACTGGATAGCTGCATGAAAAATAATGAAATTAGAACATTTTCTCACACCATACACATTGCTCATACTATACCCTGTTGGCTCAGATGGTAAAGAATCTGCCTGAAATGCAGGAGACCCAGGTTTGATCCCTGGGTTGGGAGATCTCCTGGAGAAGGGAATGGCTATCCACTGCAGTAATTTTGTCTGGAGAATTCCATGGACAGAAGAGCCTGGTGGGCTACAGTCCATGGGGTCACAGAAGAGTCAGACACAACTTAGCAGCTAACACATACAAAAATAAACTCCAAGTGGATTAAAGACCTAAATATAAGACCCCCATGCCCACAAAAGTTGATAGAAAACATAAAGAAAGAAAGTGAAGTTGCTCAGTCATGCCCAACTCTTTGCTACCCCCATGGACAGTAGTCTGCACCAAGCTCCTCCGTCCACGAGATTTTTAAGGCAAGAGTACTGGAGTGGGTTGCCATTTCCTTCTCCAGGGAATCTTCCCAACCCAAGGACCAAACCCAGGTCTCTTACATTGGAGACAGATGCTTTGCCTTCTGAGCCACCAGGGAAGTCCCTAGAAAACATAGGCAGTATAGTTTTTGACATCAACCTCAGCAATATTTTTTGGAAAAGTCTCTTCAGGCAAGGAAAACAGGAGTAAAAATAAGCAAAAGTGCCAGGTCAAACTTTTGCACATCAAAGGAAACTGTCAACAAGTGGAAAAGGCTACCAATTGAATTTTAAAAAGATATTTGCAAATGATATGTCTATAAAAGATTACTATCTCACCATATGGTACAGTAGTTGTACACCTTGACATTTGCTCAAATGAACTGAAAACTTATGCCCATGTAAATCTTGCACAAATGCTTAAATCAGCTTTATTCACAATTACCAAAATTTGGAAGCAACCAAGATGCCCTTCAGTGGGTGAATGGATAAATAAATTGTGGTACATCCAGACTGTGAAATAATTAGTCAGCACCAAAAAAAGGAGCTATCAAGTCATGAAAATAGATGGAGGACTTGAAAATGCATATTTGTAACAGAAAGAAGTCACAGAAGCTAAATACTTTTTGGTTATGGAAATATTATAATTTCTATAATATGACATTTCAGAAAAGGTGAAATTTTGATGACAGCAAAACAATAGTAGTTGCCAGGAACTTGAAAGGAGAGATGAACAGGTGGAGTACAGAGAATTTTAGAGTAATGAAAATATTCTGTATGACAGTATGACAGTAGATACTTTTTACACGTGTCAAAGCTGTGGAATGTATACTATCAAGAGTGAGCCCTCAAGTGTACTATGGACTCTGAGTGATTGTGATGTGTCAATGTAGATTCATCCTTGGTAAAACTGTACCATTTTGAGAAGTGGGAAAAATTATGCATGAATAGAGTCAGGGCATATATGGGAAATCTGTGTACCTTTCTCTCACCTTTGTTGTGAACATAAACTTCCTCCCCCAAAAAAATCATCTGAAAAAAAGTGTGGGAAAAGATATTTGCAAACCGTATATCTGTTAAGTGGGTAATATACAAAATATAGATGGAATCCTTATGACTCTATAGCAAAAAGCATATATAATTCAATTTGAAAATGTGCAAAGAATCTGAGTTGACATTTTTCTAAAGAAGACATATAATTGGCCAACAGGTGTAGGAAAACATTGTCTACATCGCTAATCGTTAAAGAAATTCAAATCGAAACCACAAGATATAATCTCACAGCAGATACAAAGGCCATTATTTTTTAAAAAAGAAGAAAATACAGTAAGAGTCAGCAAGGTTTTGGATTAATTGGAACCTTTGTGTACTGTTGGTGTGACTGTGAAATAGTACGGCTGCTATGGGAAACAGTGTGGAGTTTCCCTAAGTAATTAAAAATAGAACTAACATATAGTACAGAAGTCATAGTTTTGTGTATTTTTCCAAAAAAATTGAAAGCAAAATCTAGAACAGATATTTGTACTCCCATGTTCGTTGCAGTATTGTTCAGTAAAACTAAGTGGCAGATAAAAAATGTGGTGTATACACATACTAACTTAGTACTCAGCCTTAATATGTGGTACAACATGTATGAACTTTGAGACCATTATGTAAAGTAAAATAATTCAGTCATAGAAGGACAAATACTGCATGATTCCACTTATATGATGTCTCTTAAATAAACTCATAAAATCAGAAAATAGAACTGTGATTACCAGGTATGGTAGAAAGGAGAAAATTAGGAGTTGCAGCTCAATGGGTATAGAGTTTCAATCATGCAAATGAAAAATCCTAAATATCTGCTGTACAACTATGAGCATAATTTAACAACAATGTACATTAAAATTTTGTTTGGAGAAGAGGTTTCATGGTTTCATGTGTTTACCACAATATTGGGCTTAATATTAAAAAACAATTGCTTGAGAATTTGCCAAATGTAGTAACTTGAGTTCATTTAAGATGCTACCAAAAAAAAAAAAAGAGAGAGAGAGAGAGACAGTAGTCTGTTTAATTTGTCAATATATATCATCATTTCAGGGAATTTTACAGAAGCAAAGTATATAAAGTATTTTTTTTGTCCTAATGAACCATTTTTTTCGAGTAACTTCCCCTTTTTCTTTGGAAACTGCTAATTTACCTAAATTATTGACACTATATTTGACATTTTGCTAAATTCTCTCTCAGCAGCTGGGAACCTTTCAGTTGTGTCCATGTGCTGCCAAGCTATTAACAGACGTGGTCAACCCTGTCACAACAGTCCATCTGGCTACTTTGGTGAAGAGGTCCTTACCCAGTTCTCCCTTATGCTTTCTCTGAATTATCATTACGCAGTAAACATGAATTAAAAATAAAGCATTGTTTGAACTTCCTTGAAGAAAAATTTAACGCCACGGAATGGTATACATTTTCTTTGCTTGGTATCCTTGACCCTAATTAACTTCTAGGAAAAAATTATACTTGCAAAGTCATTTTTAATTGATGAAGGTCAGACAGGATCTTTTTTTGACTGTCATTACTTTTGTTACTTACATTTTAATTAATTTCTAAAATTAACTCTAATTAGGGCAGAAATAAATGCAAAAGAAACAAAAGAGACCATAGCAAAAATCAACAAAGCCAAAAGCTGGTTCTTTGAAAGGATAAATAAAATTGACAGACCATTAGCCAGACTCATCAAGAAGCAAAGAGAGAAAAATCAAATCAATAAAATTAGAAATGAAAATGGAGAGATCACAACAGACAACACAGAAATACAAAGGATCATAAGAGACTACTATCAGCAATTATATGCCAATAAAATGGACAACCTGGAGGAAATGGACAAATTCTTAGAAAAATACAATTTTCCAAAACTAAACCAGGAAGAAATAGACAATCTTAACAGACCCATCACAAGCACGGAAATTGAAACTGTAATCAGAAATCTTCCAGCAAACAAAAGCCCAGGTCCAGACGGCTTCACAGCTGAATTCTACCAAAAATTTCGAGAAGAGTTAACACCTATCCTACTCAAACTCTTCCAGAAAATTGCAGAGGAAGGGAAACTTCCAAACTCATTCTATGAGGCCACCATCACCCTAATACCAAAACCTGACAAAGATACTACAAAAAAGGAAAACTACAGGCCAATATCACTGATGAACATAGATGCAAAAATCCTCAACAAAATTCTAGCAATCAGAATCCAACAACACATTAAAAAGATCATACACCATGACCAAGTGGGCTTTATCCCAGGGATGCAAGGATTCTTCAACATCCGCAAATCAATCAATGTAATTCACCACATTAACAAATTGAAAAATAAAAACCATATGATTATCTCAATAGATGCAGAGAAGGCCTTTGACAAAATTCAACATCCATCTATGATAAAAACTCTCCAGAAAGCAGGAATAGAAGGAACATACCTCAACATAATAAAAGCTATATATGACAAACCCACAGCAAACATTATCCTCAATGGTGAAAAATTGAAAGCATTTCCCCTAAAGTCAGGAACAAGACAAGGGTGCCCACTTTCACCACTACTATTCAACATAGTTCTGGAAGTTTTAGCCACAGCAATCAGAGCAGAAAAAGAAATAAAAGGAATCCAAATTGGAAAAGAAGAAGTAAAACTCTCACTGTTTGCAGATGACATGATCCTCTACATAGAAAACACTAAAGACTCTACCAGAAAATTACTAGAGCTAATTAATGAATATAGTAAAGTTGCAGGATATAAAATCAACACACAGAAATCCCTTGCATTCGTATACACTAATAATGAGAAAGTAGAAGAAGAAATTAAGAAAACAATTCCATTCACCATTGCAACAAAAAGAATAAAATACTTAGGAATATATCTACCTAAAGAAACTAAAGACCTATATACAGAAAACTTTAAAACACTGATGAAAGAAATCAAAGAGGACACTAATAGATGGAGAAATATACCATGCTCATGGATCGGAAGAATCAATATAGTGAAAATGAGTATATTACCCAAAGCAATCTACAAATTCAATGCAATCCCTATCAAGATACCGGCGATATTTTTCACAGAACTAGAACAAATAATTTCAAGATTTGTATGGAAATACAAAAAACCACGAATAGCCAAAGCAATCTTGAGAAAGAAGGATGGAACTGGAGGAATCAATTTGCCTGACTTCAGGCTCTACTACAAAGCCACAGTCATCAAGACAGTATGGTATTGGCACAAAGACAGACATATAGATCAATGGAACAAAATAGAAAGCCCAGAGATAAATCCACATACATATGGACACCTTATCTTTGACAAAGGAGGCAAGAATATACAATGGAGTAAAGACAATCTCTTTAACAAGTGGTGCTGGGAAAACTGGTCAACCACTTGTAAAAGAATGAAGCTAGATCACTTTCTAACACCACACACAAAGATAAACTCAAAATGGATTAAAGATCTAAATGTAAGACCAGAAACTATAAAACTCTTAGAGGAGAACATAGGCAAAACACTCTCTGACATAAACCACAGCAGGATCCTCTATGATCCACCTCCCAGAATTCTGGAAATAAAAGCAAAAATAAACAAATGGGATCTAATTAAAATTAAAAGCTTCTGCACAACAAAGGAAAACATAAGCAAAGTGAAAAGACAGCCTTCCGAATGGGAGAAAATAATAGCAAATGAAGCAACTGACAAACAACTAATCTCAAAAATATACAAGCAACTCCTGCAGCTCAATTCCAGAAAAATAAACGACCCAATAAAAAAATGGGCCAAAGAACTAAATAGACATTTCTCCAAAGAAGACATACGGATGGCTAACAAACACATGAAAAGATGCTCAACATCACTCATTATAAGAGAAATGCAAATCAAAACCACAATGAGGTACCACTTCACACCAGTCAGAATGTCTGCGATCCAAAAATCTGCAAGCAACAAATGCTGGAGAGGGTGTGGAGAGAAGGGAACCCTCCTACACTGTTGGTGGGAGTGCAAACTAGTACAGCCACTATGGAGAACAGTGTGGAGATTCCTTAAAAAATTGCATATAGAAATGCCTTATGACCCAGCAATCCCACTGTTGGGCATACACACAGAGGAAACCAGAATTGAAAGAAACACATGTACCCCAATGTTCATCGCAGCACTGTTTATAATAGCTAGGACATGGAAACAACCTAGATGTCCATCAGTAGATGAATGGATAAGAAAGCTGTGGTACATATACACAATGGAGTATTACTCAGCCATTAAAAAGAATACATTTGAATCAGTTCTGATGAGATGGATGAAACTGGAGCCGATTATACAGAGTGAAGTGAGCCAGAAAGAAAAACACCAATACAGTATACTAACACATATATATGGAATTTAGGAAGATGGCAATGAGGACCCTGTATGCAGGACAGCAAAAGAGACACAGATGTGTATAGCGGACTTTTGGACTCAGAGGGAGAGGGAGAGGGTGTGATGATTTGGGAGAATGGCATTGAAACATGTATAATAACATGTAAGAATCGAAATACCAGTCTATGTCTGATGCAGGATATGACACGCTTGGGGCTGACGCGCGGGGATGACCCAGAGAGATGTTGTGGGGAGGGGGGTGGGAGGGGGGTTCATGTTTGGGAACGCATGTACACCTGTGGTGGATTCATGTCAATCTATGCCAAAACCAATACAGAATTGTAAAGTAAAAATTAAAAATAAATAAAAAAAAAAAATAAAATAAAATAAAATAAAATTAACTCTAGAATTGTTACCTGTTGATAGTTTATCACTTGAATATTTTTTATACTATATTTTTTTTCAACTTTAGATATGGTGTGTAGCCCTTTCCAATTTAGGATACACTGTAAGGTTAATTGAAAACCTGGCTGTCATGGAGAAAGCTAAATAAAAAAATCTCCAACAGGTCACCTAGCATAAAATGCCATCACATGTAATTCACATGTAACACGTACTCACTGTTACATAACTGATCATTTTAAAACAATTTAATTCATTATGATTAAAGAGGAAACTATTCATATTAAGAACCATCAACAGAAGCAAACTCTAAGCCACATTTCCACATACTAAGCAATATAATTGAAGAAAAGGGATATTATCATGTAGCTGCATTTTCTGAAACTCACATTTTAGAGACAGTTGGCATTATTTCAAGTGTGTGATCTTATCCTCTATTTAGATGATAAGGTATCTTTGCAGATTTTTATCTTGTGAGTATTCTTTAGTCTTATTTTAATTAATTTAAAATGTTCTACTTTCTTAAGTAAATTTTGATGTCTAGATATTAATTTAGGTAAAAGAAAAGAAATTAGGAATTCAGATGTGGCGATTACTTATGGTGTATACTACTGGTCTGTATTCACATAAGTGTTTCCTTTATTTTACAAATATACAAACAGAAAGGGGCCTTTAAAAATGGTACATATGTTCTTTAATCCTCCTCCTTATGTTTTTGACTTCAGTGCTTTTTTTCTTTTTAGTAATAACTTTATTTTTTAAATTTTTATTGAGGTATAGTTGATTTACAATGTTTTGTTAGTTTCTTCTATACAGAAAAGTGAATCAGTTATGTATATCCATATATCCACTCTTTTTGGATTATTTTCCCATTACAGGTCATTACAGAGTATCGAGTAGGGTTTCCTGTGCTGCAAGTACATACTTATTAGTTACCTATTTTATGTATAGTAACGTGTATATATCAATCCCAATCTCCTAGTTTATCCCTCCCTCAATTCTCCCTTGGTTTAAATTTGTTTTCTATATCTGTGGCTCTATTTCTGTTTTGTAATTAAGTTCATTTGTACCATTTTTTTTAGATTCCACATTCCACCCTGTAAAAACCTTGTCCAAAAAAGACTCGTTCTTATCTTTGCTCCTAGCTTTCTCCAGTACTCTTGCCTGGAAAATCCCATGGACGGAGGAGCCTGGAAGGCTGCAGTTCATGGGGTCACTGAGGGTTGGATGCAACTGAGTGACTTGACTTTCACTTTTCACTTTCCTGCATTGGAGAAGGAAATGGCAACCCACTCCAGTGTTCTTGCCTTGAGAATACCAGGGATGGGGGAGCCTGGTGGGCTGCAGTCTATGGGGTCGCACAGAGTCGGACACGACTGAAGCGACTTAGCAGCAGCAGGAGCAGCAGTTTTCTACGAGCTGGATTACTGATGATAATCCAGAGTAGTGGTATAGTGCTCCAGTCCTAAAGGCTGAGCCTAAGGTATGCGAGTTGTTGTAAGGACGGTCTGTCTAGGCAAAGAAAATAACTCAGGAAATGCTTCTTGAAAAGTTCTACTGTGACATATTCCAGAACCTGTGCAAAGCATAGAGAAATAAAAAGGTGAATGTAACTCATTCACTGTCATTCATTCAACAGTGTTCAAGTACCTGGTAATAACAATGCAATGTATTACAATTCCATACGCATATGTTTTCCAGACCTATGAAGAGTGATGGAACTAATAACACTGTATGTGCATTTAAGCATTTTACTATAATCCACTGAAATTGTAATTAGTATTTTCTTCATCAACAGACACTAAAAGTATAATTTCTGTTCAGTATAACTTCTAAGTATAACTGCTATTAAATGCCTTTGACGTTATTGGCCTTGTATATGGTTTCCCTGTATGGCTGGGGGCTCAGACAGTAAAGAATCCATCTGCCAGTTCATGAGATATGGGTTCAAGACCTGGGTCAGAAAGATTCCCTGGAGAAGAGAATGGCTACCCATTCCAGTATTCCTGACTAGAGAACTCCATGGACAGAGGAGCCTGGCTGGCTACAGTCCATGGGGTCCTGCAGAGCTGGACATGACTGAGCAACTAACAGAGACACACCTACATACATGTATTTGTACAAAAATATTTGGTAAGCACTAATTCATGTGCTTATCATGGAAGAAAAGATTTTTGTTTGGTCCCCAGGAAAACATTTCTCCCCTTCTTGGGTATCAGTGTTCAGTGGGATGGGCCAACAAGATGATGTTAGGTTCAGGAGCTTCAGGTCACAGAATCCTTCAGAGGTTTATCAGACCTGCAGTTGTCAAATGTCATCAATGCGTATGTCTTTAGAGAGTGTGCCAATCCTCACACCTTTCCTCTTGACTGTTCCTCTTTTCCTGCTGTGGTTTGATGGCCTTGGTTGAGCCCCTGTTACAATATATGAATCCAAGTGTTCTAAAGTGCTTTCTGTTTGTTTAAATTGGAATCTGAAAGAAAACAAGTGATCCTTATGGCCTAAGGGAAGTTTAAGGTTATGTAAATTAACTGGATGCCTGTCCAGTCCCTTCAGTTGTGTCCAACACTTTGCAATTCTATGGACTGTAGCCCACCAGGGTCCTCTGTCCATGGGATTCTCTAGGCAAGAATACTGTAAAATTAACTGTATTTATGTTCATTCTCTGAGCCATTTGAGCTTATGGTGTGATATTAAATCCTAGAAGATTCTCTGCAATATCAAAGGATTCATGAAAACAAATGTGAAGACAACTGAAGCTTTTAGTAATTAAAAAACTAATTTTTATTTTTAATGTAATATGTGTATTTTATAAAAAGTGGTGGAATTACAATTTTGAAGTATTTGGATGAAGTAAAAGAAGGGGAAATCAACATAATCTAATAATAATTATAATTGATATTTGCTGAGTATTCTGTTAGATACCAAGCATTGGTCTGTTACTTGGATTTTCTCACTTAGCTCCTAGAGTTCCCTATGAAGTCAGTATTATCAATATTTTTATCCCAGTTTTATAGTTAGGGCTTAAGAGATATTTGCTGAGTATTCTGTTAGATACCAAGCATTGGTCTGTTACTTGGATTTTCTCACTTAGCTCTTAGAGTTCTCTATGAAGTCAGTACTATCAATATTTTTATCCCAGTTTTATAGTTAGGGCTTAAGAGAGGTTTAAATGACTACACAAGGTTATATACTAATAGTAAGTTGTTGACACTCATTTGGTTGGGCAATAATTATTGATTATTTACTGGGAGTCAGGCATGGAAATATTAACACTTGTATTTCAGTTAATTTTTACAATAATTTCAGGGAGTAGGAATTAGGGTCCTTATTAGCTTTATATCACTCAAATAGGTTAATTCAAGCCACAGAGCTATCACATGTTGGAACCTGAATTAGAATCCTCACGTTCTGAATGTGTGTGTGTTTGTGCATATGTGCACATACACACGTAAAACCTCATCCCAATTTTCTGTGACATGAGTAACTTTTTTACAACTGTGTTTGAATGAGGAATTTCGTACTACATGAAAAGCTATTTTTATACAATTTACTTAGTCACTCACACAGAATTAAATGTTTGACTATTGACTGTCCTTTCATGTCCTTGTGTGTTCCTGTAGTTGTAATCTATTCCCATGGAAACTCTATTATTCTGAGGACAAATACTGCATTGTATGGCTCTCTAATTTCCTCATGGTAGTCCCTGATTCAAGGTAGGTGTTCTTGGTTACGCTAGGAATGCGAGTTGAAAATGAGAAGTCAGTTATGGAACTAAACAAAATGAAAGTGAGATTTAGAAGTGTATAGAAATCCATATCATGAAGGTATCAACATTCCAGGACAGAGAATTCAGAGAAGACATATGAAGATGGACATAACAATTTTATTTATCCAGATAAGTAGTCACTTGGCATTTGGAAAACAGGACATTATTTGGACACCAGTTAGAGTCTGGAGGACGCTTCAGTGACTTTGTTTGAGCCTAATGTGCTGTGGTGCAAACAAGCAGTGAGGGAGGAGTCAGTTAAGATTTTGAAAAATGCAAAAGCCATAGTTGAAGTACAGAGTGATTACCAGGACAGTGATAAATAACAGAATCAGAGCAGAAATCCGTGCAGACTCAGAGCATAGCATGAAAAGTGATAGGGCTGGGGGAAGATAAGTCAGGCAGAGTAGGGGCAGAAAACATGTTTGAAATTTTTATTTAAGAGTTCAAAGAAGAAAGTTAAAGCCTGGAGAACAAATAATTTTTAGTCCAAATTTTAAAGAATATGAGTTTTACAAGCAAAAATTAAACTGTAAAATCTCACTATGTAGGATTACAGGATTTGGTCACCCTGAGGTTGTGAATTCAGTCTGTGATGCTGCTTCATAGCATATTTAACTCACAATGGAGATGAAAAGAGAAGGTGTCCCGCACCTTATAGTCCACGACCGCTGAGAATTCAGGGCCTAAATATTCATTATATCTATTCTTTTCCATTGGAACCACAGCCACTTCCTCAGTAAATTGCTAATTTAACTTGATAAACATTATAAGTGAACATTATAGGTGTCACTTTTTTCCAATGGCAAGTTCCATTCTTTTGCAGCCATCAGACAAACGGCCCTTAAGATCTCATCTACATTTCATTTTTCTGTCGAGATCTAGTTCAACTTGCTGTATGAAGTGGAAACGACTTTCTTAGACAATAAGTTCTTTTGTATTCTTAAACCATTTTGCATTAAACACTTCAATTTCTTTATCTTTTTCTCTAAAATAACTTTCTTTAACAATAAAATAGCTGAACACTTTTCACGTTTTCTTCATTCGAAGTTCTGTAGTATTTAGATCTAGATGTAAACAACTACTAGGATTTAACAAACATAAACTTAATAAATGATTTGTTTTTATAGGTGGTATTTGCACTATCTCTAATAATACTATTTACAATGAAGTCAACGACAGAAAGGAACTTGAGATACTTGCAACCTCATTACCATTGGTTTATAGACCAGGAGTTGTAATCACCTAATACAAAAAAGTCAAAATATTTTTCAAAATGTATATTATGAATTTGAAAAGAGTTTTTGCATGAATTGAAATGAAATCCCTGTAAATGAATTAAAATGAATTTCTAATGTCTAATATAAGTTGACAAAAAGATGAGTTAGGGGAATTATTTCTTCTGGATTAATCTATTCCAGAACGTGGAGGGGGCAGTATTGCAGGAATGACATCAGAACATTTTCCCATCAGCTACCATAGTGACTGACATCTATTACTTCTCTGTAAGTTTCTACTTAATATGAATGTGTGCAAGATATATGGAAGCAGATGAGAATCTAAACCGCAATACATAGTTTCATATTTTTTCACAAAATGAACAATCGTATGTTAAAACATGTAACTTATTTTTGTAAACAAAATTTACCTTCAATAAATATATATTGAAAGAATGAATTAATGAGTAAAAGTTCAGGCAAAAACTCAAGCGTGGCTCAGTCATCTCAGTGTTATCATCCAAAGAAACATCGCAAAGTATTCCTTTCTAGTCATGCCTAGCCAGCCAGTCCAAGGTCCATACTACATAGGAGCCTGAGTACTTTCCCTGCTTCAGAACCAGCTCACTCCTTACCCACCTTCAGAAGGTATGCCTGGAATGACAGGGAATTCACTTCTGTACAGCATCTTTTATTGGGGGTTGAGTCAGTGAGGAAGAATCGGTCCTTTAATATTTTCCAAGATTAACCCAGCCATGAAATTAAAAGACACTTACTCCTTGGAAGAAAAGTTATGACCAACCTAGATAGCATATTCAAAAGCAGAGACATTACTTTGCCGACTAAGGTCCGTCTAGTCAAGGCTATGGTTTTTCCTGTGGTCATGTATGGATGTGAGAGTTGGACTGTGAAGAAGTCTGAGTGCTGAAGAATTGATGCTTTTGAGCTGTGGTGTTGGAGAAGACTCTTGAGAGTCCCTGGACTGCAAGGAGATCCATCCAGTCCATTCTGAAGGAGATCAACCCTGGGATTTCTTTGGAAGGAATGATGCTAAAGCTGAAACTCCAGTAATTTGGCCACCTCATGCGAAGAGTTGACTCATTGGAAAAGACTCTGATGCTGGGAGGGATTGGGGGCAGGAGGAGAAGGGGACGACGGAGGATGAGATGGCTGGATGGCATCACTGACTCTATGGTCGTGAGTTTGAGTGAACTCCGGGAGATGGTGATGGACAGGGAGGCCTGGCGTGCTGCGATTCATGTGGTCGCAAAGAGTCGGACACGACTGAGCGACTGAACTGAACTAAACTGAACCCAGCTAAACGATATTTCTCATAACTCCCATGTTGCTAGGTTCTTTCCCATATTAGATAAGAGGATCATTTCCAGGATGTGGTATGTGTAAGCATTGAGAAAAAGACACAGTTTTTCTGAAAAACATGGTCCAATCAAAATAGCCTACTTACACTAGCAGTCTACGCATACTTCTGTAACTAAGCTAAACGCATGAAATTGAAAAATAACAGTCCCTTTTGTATAATATGGGATTCCCTGGCGGCTTTCCTGCCTGCAATGCGGGACACCCAGATTTAATCCCTGGGTTGGAAAGATCTCCTGGAAAAGAAAATGGCAACCCATGCCAGCGTTCTTGCCTGGAGAATCCCATGGATGGAGGAGGCTGACAGGGGGGTCGCAAAGAGTCAGACAGGACTGAGCAACTTCACTTTCACTTTTATGTATAATAGGCATAGTCTTAAGATGTTATGTAAAGGGCACTTTTTAACCTTTGACTAACAAAATTTAAATATAAGTTTTCAGTGTTTTAATTTATGGTAACAAAATTAGACATGTATGGAGAGAGAGATACACTTTAAAAAATTTTTATTGGAATATAGTTGCTTTACAATGCTGCGTTAGTTTCCACTGTACAATGAACTGAATCATCAATATGTGTACATATATCCCCTCTTTTTCAGGTTTCCTTCCCATTTCAGTCACCCCAGAGCACTGAGTAGAGTTTCCTGTGCTATGTAGCAGGCTCTCGTTAGTTATCTATTTTATACATAATTAGTGTAAATAAGAAGAGAAGCGAGGAAAAAATATTCATATAGAAGTATACAGTGGACCATCTTCTTCATTTTAATGAGTAACAAAATTAAAAGAAAGTCCCATTTTCATGACTCAAAGTGTCAGGGTTGTTGATTTCTAAACAAATGTCTACTTCCTGGCTTTTCAGTTAGAAATGCGTGACGCTATTACAGCATGTTTACTTATTATAAAGTATTGCTTGAACAACATCAACAAAATGAATGGAAGGAAACGAAGAGAAAGTAAAAATCCCAGCCATTACCAGAGATTGCCAAGACTTGCAAAATTGTGATCTGGTGAATGACAAACTAAAGGCAAGCCAACGTGAGCGGTTTGACAAGACTTCCCTTTAATAAATGCTGCATCATCTTAGGCAAGTTTGTACATTTAATCATGCATTCTGTTCTCGTGGCTCTAAATTTAACCACACAGCGTATTTCTGATGGATGTTCCTTAAGCACATCACATTTAACCTATTCCAAATGGAACTCATAATTTCCTCACCTCCACTCTGCTCTTCCTACTGGTTAATTTCTCCATCTTTGTTCATTGTCCACCCTCTTCCATAGAACAGATGTGTCCTAACCCATTTTGCATATCAAATTATTTCCTTTTTACTTCAAAGAGCTATTCTGACAGAAACATTTGGCCTCAGCATATAATTAAAAACTTAACAATACTAATAGCTGTTTCAAAAAGCATCTTCTTTTTGTCAATGCGCAAGTATTTACAATAATTTGCATGTAAATCACTTTCGTATCCATTCACTAGGGTATGAATATTACTTAGTCAAATAGACAATTAATTAATATAATCTTTACATAGTCACTTATTAAAATGCACTACACAACTGCTGTTTACTTGGGACTTCTCACTGGATTCATGGGCATGTGAATTTTGAACAACTGTGGCTGTTTATAACATTGCTCTTCTTGTCTAAAGGAGCCAGGTACACATTTAAAAAAAAATTTTTTTTCTCTGAATTGAGAATAAAAGTCTCACATTCTCCAATGTGCTATTTATAAAGATATCCCTTACCTTATTCAGTGTGAACTCTAAAACTAGGGAATGTTTATTGATCATTGATTACAGCTTAAGTTTATCTAATGAGTAAAAATCACAATCTCCAGTGAAATTCTTAAAATACCCAGGGCTAGAAATCTATACTGTTGTAAAACAGAGAAAATTTGTGGCCAATTTTACTGTTTCACTCAGCTGAAAATTGTAATTTTTGATGAACATCTATTAGGCGTTCATGGGACTTCCCAGGTGGAGCTAGTGTCAAAGAACCCGCCTGCCAATGCAGGAGACAATCCCTGGGTTGGGAAGGCCCCCTGGAGAAGGGCATGGCAATCCACTCCAGTATTCTTGCCTGGAGAATCCCATGGACAGGGGAACCTGGCAGGCTACAGTCCATAGGGCTGCAAAGAGTTGGACATGACTGGAGCAACTTAGCACACACCCACATCATGCCTTCATGCTACAATCTCCTTGCTAAATATTTTTGTGTTCATTAATACAAGCTTATGAGATAAGTACAAGGATTTCAATCTTATAAGCTTCAAAACTGAAGCACAGAGCTACTCAGTTGTGTCTGACTTTTTGTAACCCCACAGACCATAGACAACCAGACTCCTCTATCCGTGGAATTCTCCAAGCAAGAATACTGGAGTAGATAGCAATTCTCTTCTTAAGAGGTTCTTCCCAACCCAGGGATAAAATGCAGGCAGATTCTTTACTGTTTCAGCCACCATGGAAGACTGAAGGACAGTGAGGTTAAGTAACTTGCCCAAAGTTAAAGGATATTGAAGCTGAAATTTAAATTAGGTTTTTTAACTCCACAATATATGATCTTTACCTCTATGGAATCTATTTATGTTTGAGAGAATAATTTTAATACAAATGAACTGATGATTTTAAAAACTAAGCTGTCAATCTATGCCAAAACCAATACAGAATTGTAAAGTAAAAATTAAAAATAAATAAATAAATAATAAATATTCATTTTAGGAAGCCGTAAAAAAAAAAAAACAAAAAAAAAACTAAGCTCTCATTTAAAATTTTTCTTTCAGAAAACAATGCTTTCACACCTTCACATATTCAGCATTGATTTGGAGAATTGAATGTCTTATGATTCAAGGAAAGTGAGATTTATTTTATAGGGGAAGTGGGAGACAAAGATGCATTTTTTAGTTACTGTATTATCAAACTTAATGGAAATGTCATGATCTTGGATAAGTTTAGAATTAGCAAGATTTGGGGGAAATGCAGCCTTTCCTTATGCTTGCTCAGTTATAGCAAATATTAATATATTCAGAGATAGGAAAGGAAATATGATTTAAAATTATTTAGTAAAGTTAAACGTAGAAATAAGTAGAAAATGCACTTATAATCATTAAATATAAATTGCCATAAAATAGAAATCAACATGGTTTACAAGAGATTGAACGTTTCATAATTTTAATACCCATGCCCAAACAGATTTTCCTTCAGTCTCTAGCTTAGTCATAAACACATTTAATGTGGTCCATCCTATTATCTAAAAGGTTATTTTACTGTTTTCAGTCTTCATCTAAGATACTCTTAAGACATGATTTCAGGGATTTATGTAAGCAGAAGTGGTATAAAGTGCCAAAGGAGAAGTAGGTACTATGATTTACCTATATTGAATTCCTTTTTATTCTCTCAAGAATCAAATAGTCATGGCAAATTCTATAATGTCAAGAACAAAATGAGTTGTGCAAATTTCATATAATCAGTCACTTAGTAACCATTAATTAGGCATTTTTTAAAATTTAGAAATGAGGTCCTGACTTTGAAAAACGAAAGAATAAATACAGACTCTGTAAAATGACATACAATTTAAGGCCCAAGAGACTATATAAAGTGGTTTTAAATACAAAGGTTTAGAAGTACTATAGGAAGAAGGGAAATAAAGGGCTGACTTAATTTGAAGAATATCCAGTTTAAAACAAGTCCAGATTAAAACCAGGGAATGATAATGTTAATTTTGAAGGAAATCACATCCTAAAGTAGCCATCAAATGGCCCCATAACATTTTAAAAAAGACTTCCTTAAAATAATGTAAATTCTGGAGAGTAATGTTCTCTTTTGCTTCCAAATAGCCAGTAAACATATAAAATATGTTACACTTGACTCAATAAAATATCTAACAACAACAACAACAAAAAAACCCTGACACTACCAAGTGTTCACAAGTGCATAGAGCAACTAGGATACTCTCATCTGTTAGCTAAAGCAAGAACTGATGGTATAATAGCATTTTAGAAAACATTTGGCAATTTTGTAATAGCAGTGGTGATATGCATACCTCAGATAGCAATTTGGCTCAGACAGATCTATAAGTGCCAGAAACCCATACTTATGTCCATCAAAAGCAAGTGCAAATGTGTCTACAAGAGTCTTAAATTAGAACCAAAAATAAGGTCCATGGTTAATAAATAAATATTAATCTAATCATGGACTGGAACACTATAAAGCAGGGAAAATTATAAAACTACAGCTACACATACATGAAAGATCTCATAAATATAATGATGAGAGAGAGAAGTCAGATGCAAAATAAAACAGGCATTTTAATTTCATTTAAATTAAGTTAAAGAAGCAAAAATTAGCCTTCAGTTCAGTTCCGTTCAGTTCAGTCACTCAGTTGTGCCCGACTCTTTGTGACCCCATGAATCGCAGCACACCAGGCCTCCCTGTCCATCACCAACTCCCGGAGTTCACTCAGACTCACGTCCATCGAGTCGGTGATGACATCCAGCCATCTCATCCTCTGCCGTCCGCTTCTCCTCCTGTCCCCAGTCCCTCCCAGCATCAGTCTTTTCCAATGAGTCAACTCTTCCCATGAGGTGGCCAAAGTACTGGAGTTTCAGCTTCAGCATCATTCCTTCCAAAGAAATCCCAGGACTGATCTCCTTTAGAATGGACTGGTTGGATCTCCTTGCAGTCCAAGGGACTCTCAGGAGTCTTCTCCAACACCACAGTTCAAAAGCATCAATTCTTCGGCGCTCAACTTTCTTCACAGTCCAACTCTCACATCCATACATGACGACTGGAAAAATCATAGCCTTGACTAGACGGACCTTTGTTGGCAAGGTAATGTCTCTGTTTTTCAACATGCTATCTAGGTTGGTCATAACTTTTCTTCCAAGGAGTGAGCGTCTTTTAATTTCATGGCTGCAGTCACCATCTGCAGTGATTTTGGAGCCCCCCAAAATAAAGTCTGACACTGTTTCCACTGTTTCCCCATCTATTTCCCATGAAGTGATGGGACCGGATGCCATGATCTTCGTTTTCTGACTGTTGAGCTTTAAGCTAACTTTTTCACTCTCCTCTTTCACTTTCATCAAGAGGCTTTTTAGTTCCTCTTCACTTTCTGCCATAAGGGTGTGTCATCTGCATATCTGAGGTTATTGATGTTTCTCCCAGCAATCTTCATTCCAGCTGGTGCTTCTTCCAGCCCAGCATTTCTCATGATGTACTCTGCATATAAGTTAAAGAAGCAGGGTGACAATATACAGCCTTGACGTACTCCTTTTCCTATTTGGAACCAGTCTGTTGTTCCATGTACAGTTCTAACTGTTGCTTCCTGACCTGCATACATGTTTCTCAAGAGGCAGGTCAGGTGGTCTGGTATTCCCATCTCTTTCAGAATTTTCCACAGTTTATTGTGATCCACACAGTCAAAGGCTTTGGCATAGTCAATAAAGCAGAAGTAGATGTTTTTCTGGAACTCTCTTGCTTTTTTGATGAAAAAAAAATAGCCTATGCTGTTATAAATCAGGATACCAGTTTCCTTTGTTTATAGGTTGTGTACATTTTTTTCAGTGTTATATTTGCATATTTTCTACATGTTTGATACTTCAATAAAAAATAAGTTAAAAGCCACAAAAGCAATAACAGCAAAAGCGAAGCACATTAACTCTAAGAAACAATTATGCAAATTGATCTTTAAAAATAAATGCACTGGCAATATCTTCTTTCAGTCTGTGGCATTATCTTCATACTCTTTTGATATACTTTAATTTTAGGGTTATTTAATTTATCAACTGTTCCCTCTTTATTTAATATTTTTGAAAAGATTTGCTCAAGAAATGCTTGTCTATCCAAAGGTCATCTGATGGGAGATTTATTTTTCCTCTTTTACATTTATAATTGACCTAGGATTAATATTTGTTTATTGTGTGATGTAGAAATAGAATTTCATTTATTTCATGTAGATATCAGTTTACTCAGAACCATTGCAAAGAAAGGTGGTGTGCATTTATCATGCAGAAGGGCCCCTTTTTCAAGGACATCAGGAGTCTGTATAGGTGTAGGTCATTTTCTCAACTTTAAATTTTGCTTTCTTGACCTATTTTTCTTTGTGCCAGTATTGTACTGTTTTGTTTACTTTATAGTAAGATTTGACAGATGGTAAAGAGTGATCCTTTAAATTTGTTCTTCAATATCATCTTGGCTAGGCCCAATGCATTTTCATACAAATTTTTAAATCAGCTATTAATCCTTACCAAAATAAAGCTTAGATTTTGACTAGGGATGCATTGAATTTATACAACAATTTTAGAGAAGATTTACATTCTTATAATCATTCTTCAATGACTAGAGTTTATGCTTTATCTATATTATTTTTCAATATTTTCATATTTTATGATCTTTCTATGTAGAAGTTATATGCAACTCTCATTAAATTTTTCCTAGATGTTGAATATTTTTATTGACCAGTGGTATCATCTTTGTAATTGTATTTTTCTAGTTAGTTATCTTTTTTTAATAAAAACATTTGATTTCTATATGTATGTTGGATATTTTGGATATTCATTTTGTGTACTTTGTATAGTGCATACTGCCAGCAAATGTGATTAACTCATTCAGTAGGATTAGTAGTTTATCTGCAGATTTTTCCAAGCTTTTACTTACAAAATTATGTCCTTTATGAATAATAATAGTTTTTATTGCATTCTTTATAAACTCTGTGACTTTGTGCCATCAAGTTGAACAAGTATGCCCTTCTATTTCATCTTTAAGTAATTGTTAAAAAGCTGGATAATGAGATATATGTAATATAATATTAATGGCTAATATTAATCTGGAATGAGGTCTCTACTGATATATTACAGGACTCTACTGTTGTTTAGTTTTTAAAAATATTGGATAACATATCTCCTGGGCTAATATGTTTTAAATATTGTTTCTGCCTCATTTTATTTCTCACATATTCAGAATCCAATTACTTAATACATGTATTTTAGAATGTAAACCATATATCATTCATACTATTGTCTGTATTTCCTATTGTTTTCTCTGTATTGTTTAGTTTGGATACTTTACTGTTAGTTTGGATAGTTCTATTGGTTAGCTCTATCCATCCCATCATCTACTGAATTCATTGCTGTGTTTGCTGTGTTTCCAGTTAACATATTTTTAAGTTTAAAACTCCCTCTTACATATTTTCTAATTATTCATTAATTTTTATTGGAGTAGAGTTGCTTTACAGTGTTGTGTTAGTTTCTACCGTACAGCCTAGTGAATCAGCTACACACACACATACACACACACTCACACACACACACTCACACACACACACAAATATATATCCCTTCTTTTTTGGATTTTCTTCCCATTTAAGTCACCACACTCAATTATTTATAGTCCACATAATATCACATAGTTTCTTAAGCTTATTAATCTAATTGTTTTCACATTTCTGAAATATTTATTATTTTCTTTTCCTATAGACTTTGGTCTTATGGTATTGGCTTTGTGTCTGCCTGATGATTTTTTTATTGAATGAATGACATTTTGTATGAAAACCTGTAGAAATCATTCGATGCTCTGGCTAGTGGTATCTTCTTCCACAAAGAGTTTGCGTTTGCTTTGGCAGGCAGTTAGTGTTGATACAGAAAACCTCTATCCAGTCAGTAAGTGAAGGCATTTGTAGCTGGGCTTTAGGCGAGCTTGTCTCCTTCAAACTCATCTCTACTAGACTTTGCTCTTTCGGGTTGCCACTGAAAGCCAGGCTTGTTTACCGTGTTGATGGATCCTGAGCTACAAAGATTGCCCCCTGTTCAATAAGTCTGCTCAAATTCCTGCTCCACTTCTCACATCATTTGCCGCTACATTTATTTTCAGTCAGCTGATTCTTGCAAACTGTCAAAAGCTTTGAGAAGAAAAGAGGAGCTGAATGTCAGCAAACAACTGTCTTCTTTCCTTTTCTCTGGGACATTGTCCCTTCAAGTCCTCACTGCTTGGGAAGCTTTCAGTGCTGTGAAGAGATGTGTGACATGCCTGGCTGTTTCAGATGGGAGGTTTGCTTTGTAACAAGCTTATCTGTCATAACCAGAAATAAAACTATTTTCTTAGAGTAAAACTGATGTACTGCTCAGTACTATAATAGTATTCCAAAAGGAAAAAGGCACCTTTGGATATTTGCCAACCAAGAGTATTTCGTTGAAATTGCATAATTCTCTGAACATGACAGGTCTTCCCCTTCTCATTCTATTTCTAACCCTGGTTGATTTTATCTGCTCAATTGTCTCTAATCTTTATCACTAATCCAGCGAATTCCAAATATTTACCTGTAACTGAAATATAGCTTCTGAAATATAGACCCATAAATCCAAATACCAAAATACCCTTTTAGAATATTTTGATAACAAAATAACTCACAACTGTTTCAAATTCCCATAAAGAAAATGGAATTTTTCATCTTCTATCTCTACTTCCAAATGTAGCCACCTCATTCTCTTCTGTTTCATAGCCCATAAGCAATAAGGTGAGCAATAAGATCTCCCCACCTGCTGAGCAACGTACTAGGAGATCAACCTCAGTTCTTTTTACCTTCTTCATCCTCATATCTAATCCCTCACCATGGCTTTATATTTCAACTTCATTATTATTTCTTGAATTCATTTGTTTTCAGCATTCTTTTGTCCTCACGTATTTCCTTGGAATTCTAAAAAGTCTAAAAATTGGCTCCCTTGCTTCCAGTTTAAGAGCATATATAATTTCCACACTCCCCCAAGTCATCTTTGAAAAAATAGAAACAGAGACTTGCACTTTCTTGCTTAAAATCTTTTAGTGATTTTCCCTAATCTTTGGGAAAGTGTCTAAGTGCTTTATGAGTTGAGTGTGAAGTAAATGCAAAATATATAAAAGATAAAAGAATGAAATTTGAAATATGGTATAGAAAGCAAGACTGAGCCAAGAACTGGCATTAAAACTTTGGAAATTAGTCTCCTAGAGATGAGAATTGAAGTTGTGAGTATAAATAATAACAAAGAAGGAAACAGCATGGATGTAAAATGCAAGAGGATTAAAGATATCCATGAAATGAATGAGGGAAAGTATTTCTACAAAGGAGGCCAAAAATTTAAGTTTATTGCAGGCAGTAAGATAAATAGAATTCAAGTGTCAGGCAAAGGATAGATTACTTGTGTGTCCTAATTAGTGCAAATGGGCCAAAGATGATAACTGACCTTATGTCTCTGAAGAGCTCTGAGAACAGGGTAGAGATCCAGATGGAATTTTGAGAGGCTGTCCTGGGAACAAACATAGTGATTTATCTGTAATGAGTAAAAAGACATAGATCACCAAGAAGTTGATACCGACTCCCAGACAAATTCCTTTGATGTCTACTAGATGTAGCCATTAATAGAACTGCAGATGCTGAGACCCTGAAGTCTTCCTCCCCCTTCACCTTCCCTCCAGGCCAGCCTCAAAGGCCTGAGGATGCTAATTAACATTAGGATATTCTGGTCTCTGGCACCTTGAGTACAGAACCTTGTTATCCTGGATAGATGAGGCCTCCCCGACCTCTCACAGACATTGGAAGAATTTCCTTTGGACTTGATTCCTGTGAATTATTATCTGCCTTGCATTTCTATTGTAGAGTCCTTCTGTGTGGTTTTTCCTGGTACATTTGTGCCTATGTGAAGATACTGTCTTTCTAAATCCCTTCCCAATGACTTACTAATTGTGGTATCACAATTATTCCCCACACTACCTCACTGGCGTTAACATGAGAATTACTGCCTTTGTTAAAATAATGACCTCATTCATTATTAGAGAAATGCAGATCAAAATTATAATAAGGGATCTCTTCACACTGGTCAGAATGGCCCATCATCAAAAAATTTACAAATAAGAAATGCTGAGGAGGATGTGGAGAAAGGGAAAATTTTTGCACTGTTGGTGGGAGTGTACATTGATACAGCCATATAGAGAACAGTATGGAGATTCCTTTGGCATAGTCAATAAAGCAGAAATAGATGTTTTTCTGGAACTCTCTTGCTTTTTCCATGATCCAGCAGATGTTGGCAATTTGATCTCTGATTCCTCTGCCTTTTCTAAAACCAGCTTGAACATCAGGGAGTGCACGGTTCACATATTGCTGAAGCCTGGCTTGGAGAATTTTGAGCATTACTTTACTAGCATGTGAGATGAGTGCAGCTGTGCGGTAGTTTGATCATTCTTTGGCATTGCCTTTCTTTGGAACTGGAATGAAAATTGACCTTTTCCAGTCCTGTGGCCACTGCTGAGTTTTCCAAATTTGCTGGCATATTGAGTGCAGCACTTTCACAGCATCATCTTTCAGGATTTGAAAGAGCTCCACTGGAATTCCATCACCTCCACTAACTTTGTTCATAGTGATGCTTTCTAAGACCCACTTGACTTCACTTTCCAAGATGTCTGGCTCTAGATGAGTGATCACACCATGATTATCTGGGTCATGAAGATCTTTTTTCTACAGTTCTTCCGTGTATTCTTGCCACCTCTTCTTAATATCTTCTGCTTCTGTTAGGTCCATACCATTTCTATCCTTTATCGAGCCCATCTTTGCATGAAATGTTCCCTTGGTATCTCTAATTTTCTTGAAGAGATCTCTAGTCTTTTCTATTCTGTTCTTTTCCTCTATTTCTTTGCATTGATCGCAGAAGAAGGCTTTCTTATCTCTTCTTGCTGTTCTTTGAAACTCTGCATTCAGGTGCTTATATCTTTCCTTTTCTCCTTTGCTTTTCGCCTCTCTTCTTTTCACAGCTATTTGTAAGGCCTCCACAGACAACCATTTTGCTTTTTTACATTTAGAGGCCTGGCATGCTGCAATTCATGGGGTCGCAAAGAGTCGGACACGACTGAGGGACTGAACTGAACTGAATTGATGGAGATTCCTTTAAAAAAAATGAGGAATAAAACTCCCATGTGACTCAGCAATCCTGCCACTAGGAATATGCTCTGAGAAAACCATAACTGAAAAAGACACCTGTGTCCCACTGTTCATCACAACACTATTTGCAATAACACTGTTTACAATACAAATGGAAACAACCTAGATGCCCATCAAGAGATGAATGGATAAAGAGGTTGTGGTACATATATACAATGGAATATTGCTCAGCCATAAAAAGGAACACATTTGCGTCAGTTGTGGTGAGGTGGATGCACCTAGAGTCTGTTAAATGAGTGAAATAAGTCAGAAAGAGAAAACTAAATAATGCATATATATGGAATCTAGAAAAATGGTACTGACCAACCCATTTACAGGACAAGAATAGAGATGTAGATATGGAGAGCCATCTTGTGGACACAGTGGGGGCAGGAAAGAGTGGGACAGCTTGAGAGAGCAGCATTGAAAATATGCATTGCGTGCAGGCTAGGCCCCCTCAGGAATGTTTGACTCTTGGGGACCCCATGGGCTGTGGCCCGCCAGGCTCCTCTGTCCATGGGATTCTCCAGGGAAGAATACTGGAGTGGGTAGCCGTGCCCTCCTCCAGGGCATCTTCCCAGCCCAGGGATAAAATCTGTGTCTCCTACTTCTCTTGTATTGCTAGGCAGATTCTTTACCACTAGCACAATCTGGAGAAGTCAATATGTTAAATAAAGAGCTCACGGAAAGTTGCTGTATAATACGAGGAGCTCTGCGTGGTACTCTGTGACAATCTAGAAGGATGGGGTGGAGTGGGGGTGTGGGGGAAGGTTCAGGTGGGAGGGGACATTTATACTTATGGCTGACTCACACTGTATGGCAGAAGCCACTATAGTATTGTAGAGTGAACATCCTCCAATTAAAAATAAATTTTAAAATATACAGATACATAGAAGTCTAAAGAACAAAGCACCATCAGAGAACAAAAAGGAGATCCCAGAAACTGGAAAAATACAAAGGCAGAAATGAAGAATTCCACAGAAGCATTGGAAAATAAAGTTGAGAAAGTTCTTCTGGAGAATAGAACAAGAAAATAAGAAAGAAAAAATAAGAAAATTATGGGATTGTTAAGGAGGAGAGAGAGCTTAGCAACTTAATAAAATTCTAGAGAACAAAGGAAAAAAAATAAAGCTCAACATTCAGAAAACTAAGTTCATGGCATCTAGTCCCATCACTTCATGGCAAATAGATGGGGAAACAGTGGAAACAGTGGCTGACTTTATCTTTCTGGGCTCCAAAATCACTGCAGATGGTGATTGCAGCCATGAAATTAAAAGACGTTTATTCATTGGAAGAAAAGTTATGACCAACCTAGACAGCATGTTAAAAACCAGAGACATTACTTTGTCAACAAAGGTCTGTCTGGTCAAGGCTATGGTTTTTCCAGTAGTCATGTATGGATGTGAGAGTTAGACTATAAAGAAAGATAAGTGCTGAAGAATTGATGCTTTTGAACTGTGATGTTGGAGAAGACTCCTGAGAGTCCCTTGGACTGCAAGGAGATCCAACCAGTCCATCCTAAAGGAGATCAGTCCTGGGTGTTCACTGGAAGGACTGATGTTGAAGCTGAAACTCCAATACTTTGGGCACCTAATGTGAACAGCTGACTCATTTGAAAAGACCCTGCTGCTGGGAAAGATTAAGTCTAGGAGGATAAGGAGATGACAGAGGAGGAGATGGCTGGCTGGCATCACCGACTCAATGGACATGAGTTTGGGTAAATTCTGGGAGTTGGTGATGGACAGGGAGGCCTGGAGTGCTGCGGTTCATGGGGTCGCAAAGTATCGGACACGACTGAGTGACTGAACTGAACTGAACTGAATGAGAAAATATTTGTTAGATTGCAGACTTTTAGATTTTCTTGAGGAAACAGAAACTGAAATGCAATACAGACATTGTTATCTGCGGTTCTGTAGTAACTTTTCTGAAGTTTTCTTTACCTTAACGTTAGAGAACCATCGGGGATGCATTGCACACCACAGGGGTGCTTCCTTTCAGTGTCCCATCTGTCAGACCTGCCAGAAAAAAAGTGGCACCTGTGCCTGCTGCTCTTCTGAGCACAGGTTTACAGATAGCCATCCCGGACGTGTGGGTGGCGATGGGAGGCTGAGTCAGGAATTACTGGCATGTTTGCCCAGGAGGAGAAGGAAGCAAAACTAACAATAGGAAAGAGGGCCAATGCCAGGGTTGGGGGGTGGGGGGCGGTGTGTGAGGTGTAATGAATATGAGAAAGAGGAAAGTATCTCAGGGGTTTTACCCTTTGCGGACAACACCAATAGTCTCTCCTATTTCATAAATCTGCTCACTGTAATGATTCTGGATGACTCTTTCCTGCTTTCAAGATAGATTGCTCATGGGAGTTAAATAGATGCTATCTTCTATGTGCATTCAATTGCTTTTTTGTTGTTGTTTTTCATTTAGAAAACGTTTTATTTCATCGTGATTCATTCATTTATTTAAGTATTTGATTTAAAAGACGTTAGCCGTGTGTGTGTGTGTGTGTGTGTGTGTGTGTGTGTGTGTGTGTGTGTGTGTGTGTGTGTGTGTGTGCGCACGCGCGCGCTCAGTCACGTCCAACTCTTCGAGACCCCAGAGACTGTAGCCCGCTAGGCTCATCTGCCCGTGAGATTTTCCTGGCACGAATACTGTAGTGCGTTGCCATTTCCTCTTCCGCGGATCTTCCCAACCCCAGGATACAACTCGTACCTCTTGTGTCTCCTGCATTGGCAGGAGGATTCTTTAAAGCTGAGCGACCTGGGATTCCTGTTAGCCATTTTATTCTTTCTTAAAGATTTTGTCTAGAAAAATCCCACTTGAAACAAGCGTATTTATTTTTATGTTATAAAGAATGTTACAATTCATGTAATGTTTCAAACTCATCTCTTAAGTGACAGGATGAGCAGTTTCGAAGTCTTTCACTGACACTTTGTGGCAAATAGTGGAACTACAGTATTGCTTAAGTTGTTTTCTGACATGTTTTATATGTGTAATATAACAAATAACAATCAAGAAATTGTCATGTTACACATCAGTATACATTCATATATATATTAAATAAAGAAAAATCCAGAAATTGCATAGTTACTCATTAAGACACTATCTAAATTACAATGTCACAACCTACTACAAACAGCACTTTGATTTCACAAAGAAATAATTTCAATTATATCTTTAAAAATCATGTATTGACTATCTTTAACACTGCTATTAAAAATTGGTAATGAGGTGTATTTGAGTAACTGTGTTTTCTTTCATTCTTTTAGCTTTTCATGAATTTTTTAAAAATCTTAAAATGAGCAACTAAGATTGTTCCCTAGAATTTCCATTCTGTGCTTAGAATTTTAGAGGAATGTTATTGATGACTTCCCTGGTGGCTCAGCTGGTAAAGAACCCTCCTGCAATGTGGGAGACCTGGGTTCGATCCCTGGCTTGGGAAGATCCCCTGGAGAAGGAAAAGGCTACCCACTCCAGTATTTGGCCTGGAATTCCAGGGACTATTCCATGGGGTAGCAAACAGTCAGAGATGACTGAGTAACTTTCATTCACTCACTCACATTGTTGGGTCAAAAATTTTGTTTCCCATTTTTTATAACTACTTGTTTTCATGGAAAGTGATTTTTTAAATTGTGATAAAGCATTCATAATTTAAAATTTACCACTTTAACCATTCTCAAGTGTACAATTCATTGGCAGTAAGTACATTCATATTATCATTCAATCATCACCATTATGTATCTCCAGAACATTTTTCATCTTGTAAAACTAAAATTCTTTCTACTTAAACAATTATAACCCACTCTCCCCTCCCCCAAGACCCTGGCAACTAGCATTCTTCTTTCTGTCTTTAGGGATTTGATAAGTACTTCATATAAGTAGAATTATATAATCATTGTCTTTTTGTGTCTGGCTTATTTCAGTTAGTATAACACCTATATATTGTTTTAATGTTGAAAAATTAAATAAATATGAAAATGCTTAAAATAACTTGAAATATTTAGTACAGATCTTTCAAGATTCACAATAACATGCTAATTATATACCTACAATCTCCTCTTTATATCATACAGTCTCCTCTTTATAACATAATCAATTGCAAGTTGTTCAAGACCTACATGTATGTATGTCTATGCAGTCTCACCAACAGATGAACAGTGTATCACCGTAGTTTAAATTCATCCAGGTGCAAGGACTGATTGGAGAGATAAATTAACTTTGTCCAGATATAGTCTGATGGTTATTAAAACAAAAGCCAGTTCACCATAAATGCAGATTCAAGTTGCAATGGGCTTTTTGTGTTAATACTTTTCTTTCCCTTTTGAAAGTCAGTTTAACTTTGGCCTATCCAATTACAGGCACTGGCTTCTTAAAGGCCGCATCTCTATATTACAGTTTAAATACCCCTCTACATCACTGCCTACAGATACTCTCATATAGCTGGAGTCACGTTCCATCTGTCAGTACTGCAGAGAAAAGATGCAAGCTATATATCATCAGATTCTTAGAGAAGAAGAGATGATGGACCAGATGAGGGGTGAAAGAGAAAGGAATAAAAGGACTTTTATCTTCGTGCACATCTGCATCTCAAAAAATCTGTTTCAAACAAAAATCCATGTTAGAGGTGTTAATAGATTTTCACTCAAGCCGCACCTCCACCCTCTGTTATCCCCTCTCACCCCTCTGTGTACAACCATCCCTTACCTCTTCCTGGTTAATGCATGCCGGCTTTTAAGTGCAGACTAATCACAAACTAACTTTAATGTTGGTGGATCATGATCATTCAGAGAACCAGTTTCAAAAACAGTACCAAGTTCATGTCTCAGACCTACCAAGCCTCATCAGAAGGCTGTATATGGGGAATTGAGTGCCAGGAAAATAATTGACAGGCAGCCAAGTTCCCTGTCAAGTGTCAGACTTTACTTAAAAGAATTGAGGAAAATAAATGCTCCATTCAGCCACTGGGTTTTTTCCTCTCCTTTTAAAGAACCTCATGATTCTTTATAATACGATGGCAGTAACACACTGTAAGTGTATGAACAAAGCAATGTTATGAATATTTAGTTATTGCAAAGAAAGTTCTAGGCAGTGTTTGCACTTGGAGAAAAGCTTTTGAAACCAAGAAGTATAAGAGAAAGAAAAAGCCCAGCTCAAATTGAAAAGGAGTCTTTGTACCAATGAGAAAATAACAACAAAGAATGCAAAGCCCAGAATAGTCCATAATAATTTTAGAATGTGATTCATGATCAGGAAAGTTAAAAGTAATGTGTTTTTTTCCTTAATTTAAACTGCTTTTTTCTTTTCAAAAAATTTTATTGTAGTATATTTGATGTATAATGCTGTATTAGTTTCAGGTGGACAACAAAATGAGTCAGTTGTATTTATACGTATGTGTATAGGTTTTTGCAGAATACTGAATAGACTTCCCTGTGCTATGCTGTAGATCCTTGTTGTTTATCTATTTTATGTATAGTAGTGAGTGTATGTTATCCAGATCTCCTAATTCACCCCTTCATTCCCCAGGCTCCCCTCGGTATCCGCACGTTTGATTTTGAGATCTGTGAGTCGGTTTTTGTGTTTTAAAATAAGTTCACTTGTATCATTTTTATTAGATTCCACATAGAAGTGATATCATATGGCATTTGTCTTTCTCTGACTTCACTTAGTATGATAATATGTAGGTCAAAATAATTTATGTTACTGAAATGGCATTATTTCATTTTTTATGATGTAATATAGTTTCAAAAGAGAAAGAAGTCATATTGAGCCAGACTAAGTAAGAGAAATTCCATGAAACCAACTCTATCATTTGATTCGTTGGTTTTTGTTTCTCTTTTTTTTTGGGGGGGGGAGGTTAGTATTTAGTTTTTTGAGAAAATTCTGAAAGAGATGGGAATTCCAGACCACCTGACCTGCCTCTTGAGAAACCTGTATGCAGGTCAGGAAGCAACAGTTAGAACTGGACATGGAACAACAGACTGGTTCCAAATAGGAAAAGGAGTACGTCAAGGCTGTATATTGTCACCCTGCTTATTTAATTTATATGCAGAATACATCATGAGAAACACTGGGCTGGAAGAAGCACCAGCTGGAATCAGGATTGCCGGGAGAAATATCAATAACCTCAGATATGCAGATGACACCACCCTTATGGCAGAAAGTGAAGAGGAACTCGAAAGCCTCTTGATGAAATTGAAAGTGGAGAGTGAAAAAGTTGGCTTAAAGCTCAACATTCAGAAAACGAAGATCATGGCATGTGGTCCCATCACTTCATGGGAAATAGATAGGGAAACAGTGGAAACAGTGTCAGACTTTATTTTGGGGGGCTCCAATAAAACTGCAGATGGTGACTGCAGCCATGAAATTAACAGACACTTACTCCTTGGAAGAAAAGTTATGATCAACCTAGATAGCATGTTGAAAAGCAGAGACATTACTTTGCCACAAAGGTCCGTCTAGTCAAGGCTATGGTTTTTCCAGTGGTCATGTATGGATGTGAGAGCTGGACTGTGAAGAAAGCTGAGCGCCAAAGAATTGATGCTTCTGAACTGGGATGTTGGAGAAGACTCTTGAGAGTCCTTTGGACTGCAAGAAAATCTAACCAGTCCATTCTGAAGATCAGCCCTGGGATTTCTTTGGAAGGAATGACGCTAAAGCTGAAACTCCAGTACTTTGGCCACCTCAAGCGAAGAGTTGACTCATTGGAAAAGACTCTGATGCTGGAGGGATTGGGGGCAGGAGGAGAAGGGGACGACAGAGGATGAGATGGCTGGATGGCATCATGGACTCGATGGACATGAGTCTGAGTGAACTCCGGGAGTTGGTGATGGACAGGGAGGCCTGGCATGCTGTGATTCATGGGGTCGCAAAGAGTCGGACACGACGGAGCGACTGAACTGAACAGAATATGGGATTGAAATGGAGTGTGGTCACTTCTAAATAGAGGAATGGCATTAGCAAACACTTTGACACGGAACATGCTTGATATAAAGTGAAATATCTAACTAATCCTGTAGCTCTAAAGTATGGACAGTATTGCAAGACCTAAGGGAAAGTTCAACAAGACCTGGGTGGTAGAATGGCTATCTGATGATTTTTTATTTAATCCTGAAGGAAAGGAGAGACTCCTGTTGAAATGAAAGAGATAATCTAACTGACGTGAATGGTACCAATGGATAAAGTGGACACAAGTACAGGGAGCAGGGTGCAAGGAGGTCATCGCCATGCTTTCGCTAATGGCTATTGCAATATAACCAGGTAATTGTAGTGGGAATAGAAAGACAATTATAGACATAAGAGATATTTGGAGGATTTTAAACATAGGTTACAGAGGAGAAAAAAGAAGAATGCTATATTTCAGAGAAGTGTAAAGTCTGGGTGTGAGAATATAGGAAAAGACGCTGAATTTAACTCTGTATAATTTTGATGTCTTATGAGGAGAAGGCTGTGTTTCCACTGTATCTTTAATATTTTGAATGGGGCAATAAATAAAATAACAGAATAATAGATATTTGTTCAACCCAAATTGAGGAGATGTGCTCCCAAAGATGTGCTCAGTTCTAAAAAGCTAGTTCATTTAAAAAGAATTGCTGGTTATTTTTAGCATTTTCTCAATAAAGAGACCAGGGCCATGGAGGGATAATCTTGCTATCATGTATGAAGGATCTCGCAATGTTGCATCCAGAGAAATTAAGTTTTGGGAAATAGGCATAGTCATAATCTTTAGTCAAGTTAAATTGGAAGTAGTCAAACGGGAGATGGCAAGAGTGAACATCGGCAATTTAGGAATCAGTGAACTAAACTAGACTGGAATGGGTGAATTCTAACTCAGATGACCATTATACCTACTACTGTGGGCAAGAATCCCTTAGAAGAAATGGAGTAGCCATCATAGTCAACAAAAGAGTCAGAAATGCAGTACTTGGATGCAATCTCAAAAATGACAGAATATTCTCTGTTAGTTTCCAAGGCAAACCATTCAGTTCAGTTCAGTTCAGTCGCTCAGTCGTGTCCGACTCTTTGCAACCCCATGAATCGCAGCACGCCAGGCCTCCCTGTCCATCACCAACTCCCGGAGTTCACTCAGACTCACATCCATCGAGTCAGTGATGCCATCCAGCCATCTCATCCTCTGTCGTCCCCTTCTCCTCCTGCCCCCAATCCCTCCCAGCATGAGTCTTTTCCAATGAGTCAACTCTTTGCATGAGGTGGCCAAAGTACTGGAGCTTCAGCTTTAGCATCATTCCT